>NC_083342.1:126277599-126577599 GCF_019175385.1 Lycium barbarum
GAATTGTTCCAAGTCAAGAAGATTCACACGAATGAAAATCCTGCAGATATGCTGACCAAGGCGGTACCGAGAGACAAGTTCGAATCGTGCAAAGAACTTGTCGGCATGCACTCAAATTAGAAGCCAGTGTACCCTCCTTCAGGTGAATGGGACTGGAGGGGGAGATTTGTGGGGTCCAGTCCCCTATCCCATATTTTAAGAAAGGAAGATTTTTCTTCCTTTAACAAATTATACATTGGCAACAATTGTGGACTTGGCTAACAAGCCAATTTCTTTGTTCACATTTTCATGATGTAAGCGCTTACCTCATCATAATCGTGATGTAAGCGCTTACCTCACCATAGGAAATTCATTCCCATAAATAGGCAACTTATGGTTCATTTGTTACACACCAAAATCTCAGACAATACATCTGAGTGAGAGCAAAGTGAGGTATTCCATAGACTGTAAGAAAATAGTCTGTGAAGAAAAATAGAGTGTGAGTGATATTGTAGTGAGGTGGGAAAAATCAAAAGAGTGTTATTTCTTTTGAGGGTGTAGTGGTCTTAGGAGTATTTGTACTCGTTACTGTTGACACCCAATTTTGTCCCGCCTCTCCTCCGAAATACCTAGTTACGCTTCTAATATTTCGAAAAAAATTAAAATATATATATTTATATTTTACTATAATTATTAGCCTCTTATTAATATCCACGTTTCATTATTCTATTACAGTTACTATTATTATTATTATTATTATTATTACTACTATTACTATTATTATTATTATTATTATTATTATTATTATTATTATAATTCACAATTTTTTCGGCATTTTACCAGCTTATGCACACGCATCGCATTTATCTTTGCATAATTAAATAATAGCGTTTATTTACTGTGAATTTTCGAAATACTATTGCACGGCTATTACAACGCCATTTTTTATCTAAACACTAATAATTGCATATTTCATATTGAGCAATATTTTAACACAAGTTATTTAAACAGGTCTTTTATTTAAATGCAATAGCCCAATCAACTCATGCTATTTTCGGACCAATTCACAAATCAGTCCGCGTTTTAATTTACCTGGCCACATTTTAATTCACTAGCCCATTTTATATCCAATCCATATTTTAATGCTCCAGCCCACACCAATACCCGGTCCAGCCCAATACACTACCCGACCCGACTGGCCCAAACCTTTTCCTAAAACCTAATCTTCACTTTTTTCCTTCATTTTCACCCTCACCGCCCCTTTCTCTCCTCTCCTTCATCTCGCTTCACCCCACCACGCCGCACTCACCCCCACCACCGCCGCTCATCTTCCCCCCTCTTTTCTTTCCCTTTTCATCATTTTTTCCCCACCACGCCGTTCCCTTTCCCCCACTCCCTCCTCTTTCTTCATCATCATCTCTTTCACTCTCCACCATTACCGCCGTTTTCCCCCGCTCCTCTTCCTTTTCCCCCGCTCCTCTCTCTCTTCCTTTCCCGCTCCCCTCTCTCTTTCTTCTACACATAAAAAAAAAAACCTATAAATAGTTGGAGGGGAAACGGGTTAAAGGAGAGGTTTTCGGGGAATGAGAAATCCCTTGGAAGAGATGGGAAGAGCATTGAAAGAAATAGTCATTGTTGTCGCCTTTGTGATTGTGAATTATGATCCATGAAACTAGGATATTTTGATGGGATAAGGAATATTGAAGCGAATAGGTGAATAAAAATAAATGAAATGAAACTAAAACTGGAAGCTAACTTTTTCTCTTCTCTCAATCATTGTTGTAAAAGCTTATGTTTTCCTGGAAATCTGAATCTGTATGAATCTGCCCTTTTAGCAAATTTAGAGATTTTGTTCTTGTCAAGATTTGTTCCGGTCTGGCCTACTTGCCTCCCCTTCTTATTTCAAAACCAAGTTAAAAAAAAATAATTCAGTTAGCTTCCAGTTCCAATAAAGTAAGGGTCAAAAATGAGTCCAAATAGGACCAACAGAATCTGAAAATAATTTAGGATTCAGTCTATTTTAGTTGATATTTAGAATAATTAGTGACTTTCATTGGGTTATAATATGTGCTTTAGTTTGATAGCTTAATTTGTGTAAGAAAAGGTAAATTCTTATCTTGTTCTTAACCCTGTTTAGTTTGCCGTCTATTCAAATAGCTGTGGTAACCTGTTTGTTTAAAATGTGATTAGTGTCAACTTTTTTTTTCGTTTACTGCTTTCGTAGATAGTTGTGGTAAGTTGTTGGGTTGGAATATGACGAGTGCTAATGTTGCTGGTTTGCTGCTTATTTGAATAGTTATCATGATTTGTTTAGTTAAATATGATAAAGTGTTAATCTTGTTAGTTTGCTATTTACACAGTTATCGTTGTTTAGTTATTATTCATGATGATATGGGAATCCCATAATATTAACCCGGCTAGGACTAGCTCATGGACCACCTGAAAGTCGAACTTATGTTGTGTGGTGTCTCCGCAAAATTGAATGTGCTATGAGGGCCATAGCGACCTATTTGGTTGTTAGATGGGTTCCGTGATAGACTGTCGTTGTGTGGGCAGCTTCTTCTTGGGCCAGTCTTTGTGTTAATTCTTATATAATTGGAATCCCCGTACTATGTCTTTGAAAACCGGACTGTGACTTGAAATCTCAATAATACATATGCTGTATCGGACTGTTTTTGGTGTCATGGTTTCAATGTCGTTTTCAAATTCAAAGCATGGCATTTATATTTTTTATTCGAAATACCACATCGCGTCCAGATGTTTTCTGCCCATATCTAAGGCGAGCTGGCTTCCTCTATATACCACACATATTTTATATTGTTGTGTGATGCCTCGCTACATATCCTATAATCTCAGTTTGCTCTCCTTATGCCTATGCAATGCCATTGTTCTGGTACTTCCCCTGGTTGTTCTAGTTTCTACATGCTCTGTCCATTTTTTTTTGACATTGTTGTCTAATTATCGTCTTCCATAGTTGTGTGTCATCTCTTAAGTTACCTATTCTGTCTAAGTGTGATAGTGAGGTTACGAATCCGAATTCTGTGACTATGTGTAAGCTTCGCTTTTGATAGTTCCCTGGGTATTAGCATATTACTTCCCTGCTTAGGGATCTGTCTGAATTAGTCCAAAACAATGTGAGATGAAACATTGGTTTTGATATAATTTTTTTAGTCTTGTTTATATGTTTGCTTAAATCCAGGTTCCCTTCACTTACTCATGTCCTTTTTTTTTTCGAATTATTCCCCTATGTGTGTCCTCTATTTGCTCTTATTTTAGAACAAAGCATTGTTTATTTGACTCAGAATTATGAAATGCACATTCATGATGATTATCTGTTGACGTCATCATGTTATGAATTCAATAGGAATCAAGCAAAATCTATGTGTAGCTTGATACATGCTTAACATGGCGTACATCATGTTCATTACTGTTTTCTGTCCCCTTGGCTGCGTTAAGCTACTGTGAATAAACTATATATAGGTGGATGTACATGTGTTTATATATTTCAGTGTATATCGCTTGTATCCGGTATTATTTTCTGGTATATCTTCACTTTACTAATCCGTTCTTTTCATTTTTTTGCATGAACCTCGCATACGAGTCCAAGGGACTCGTCCTCCTCCACGTTCGATGTTGGGCTAAAAGCCCAACGTAATTTCTCTTCTCGAGTCAGCCTCATCAGCCACCTGCAGCAATATGTTTAGGTTGCTGGGCTGAAGCCCAATAGCATGAACAGTTCGCAGCATTCGGGTCTTAATAAATGGGTCAAAGCCCAATAGCAAAACAGACCGCAGCAGCAGTCCGAGAAAATGGGCCTAGCCCATTCACTCTTTACTCTATTCCTTATTTTTATTGTTGTGTATTTTATTTGCCTTGTATGACTAACGTTTTATTTCGTCTTACTAGATTAGATGAACCGTAGTGAAGTTAGCGAAATTAATAGGTTTGATTTTAGTAAAATGGGTAGTTAGTTCAAGGGAGACTAACAATTAATTTCATAAGCTTCATTTTTCTTTTATGTCAAAACTATTTATAGCATCTAACATTTATTTTATTTTATTAATTCGCAAATAGCGTAACTATGTATTTTGAGTTAATGGAATCATATTTTATTCTTACCATCCTAAAGTTTCAAAATGCCACTAATACACAATATAAATTCAAGAACTTTTTTATAAATAATTTCTTCAAGATTTATCAAATCATACATATTTTAGCCGAATACAACTAAATAAAGTTAGAGGAAGAAAATTCATTATCTTTTTTGCATTTTTATTTAAGAAAATAATAAATAAATAAGTTTAGATTTTCTCTGCTGCTATATTCATATAACATAATTTATTTAAAGTTAAAAATCGCTAAATCTTTTTCTCAAAAGTGGGCAAATTATCATATTTCTTACAAGTCTCATCTTTGAATAGCATTTATCATATTTCATTTAAAGTCTAAGCGACATTTGTAAGTTTTACCTTAAAGTAGCATTTAAAGTCTTCTTTTATACAAATTATTGTATTTTCTGTAAATCTTATTTTTTTTATCTAACATTATTTTCTTTTAAATTTTAGCAACATTTGTGAACCATTTTAAAATTTAAACGTTATATTTAATATTAATTAATTAACCTAAGTTTGGTCGGATAACCGTAAGTTAACGGATTCTAAAGGATGCCTAACCCCTTCCCTTTAGGATAATATAGAGCCCTTACCTAGAATCACACTGGTTAAGCAGACTATTAATTGTGGTTTAGTTTTAACTTTGCCTTAGTTAACCTCTAGGTGTCCTAATTCACCGTTAAATTAATTAGGTGGTGACTCCTCAAATAAAAAATAAATAGGAATCCCCAATACGTCATACCCCTGAATTCAACCCGGTTAAAATGGGGTGTGACAGCTTGGCGACTCTGCTGGGGACTTTAGGTTCTTAACCATAACAACTTAGGTTAATAAATAATTTGTGGAACATTTTGTTTGTTTTGCTTTATTTTCCTTATACAGTTGCTTTATATGCTTTTAAATGTTTGTATTCCATTCCTTATGTGCATTTCTTCTATGTAATATGTATATTACTGCTTTCCTTAAACTGGCATTCCGTTCATATTTCTTCCACTTCTGGAAACTCACACTATCACACGTACACGCGAGGTGTGTTTTGCGCACCCGCAAATTTCTTTCGTAGAATCCAAATTTTAGGAGAGTTGGCGTATGCGCGGGGTGCCCGAGTAACGGGGACCGCGTAGCCTTCTCACTCGAGTAGTCCGCTCGAGAACCTTGCGTCTAGTAAACCCACTTTTAGTCTACCTAAGATAGAGCGAAAACCAAAACCTTGTAAGGACATGCATCATTTTAAACCTAGGAGGCTTAATACCCTTGGTGTATTAAGTCCATTAGTCAACCTTACCAAATGTCCAAATGAGTCTATGACTCTAAGTGACGCTTTCATTATTTATATGCATTATTTGGAGAACAAATATGTGGAATATGTGGACCTAATACTCTATAGATAAATATTTCAAGGAAACTAACATTTTGTTGCAGGTTGTCGTGGAGCATTAATTAATGCCGGAGGTTGAAGACAACCAAAGGAAATTAGTGAAGTTGAAGTATTAGATATCTTAGGTTGATTTTGAGATGTATTATTGGCATGTAATAATTTTTATTCTTGCAAATTACTTTTAGGAGGAGTTGTGGAATGATATATAAAAGACATGTTTGTCCTTCAAATATTCGTTAGGCCTACCTCTGGCATAAAGAGGTCCCTTGCATTATAAAACGCGATGTATTATGTGCAATAATGTGTTTATATGCAATAATATGTCCTTACCGTATACTGACTCATTTTCTTTTTTCTTTTTCTTGTTTTATCTTTTTTCTTTTTAAAATTTATTTTCAAAATAAAAGGTTGACTTGTGCTAAAGGGGAACTGGCGGAGCATCCATATTTCACACGGTCTAGAGCCAAGAAATCAGACTCTGACTCATCACTAATCATCTGGTTAACTAAAAAGACTCGTTCTAAAATGGAGCAAAGTTTGATCAATGCAACCACTTCATCTGAGCCATCTCTTAGTTTACCGATCACGAGTGATCCCACATCTTCTAATGAACTAGAAACACATTTGGAGATCATTGCTCGTCTGGAGCGACGAGTTGCTGAATTAAGTCACATGGTACTTCACAACCGGTCATTTTCTCAAACGCCACCACATATGACTCCATTTCATGGGGTTCGTCAGACTTTGCCTATGCCACCTCCATTCCCAAATTTGGACGAATTTAACCAAACAAATTATTTTACCACTTCTCAGCCAGTTCGTTCCGAACCTCTCACTCAAAATGCTCCCTTTTTGTTTACAACCACCTCTTCAAAAGCTCAGTTTATACCGCCGACATGTGATGTTACCAATACGCATCAAGTTCCACCAATATATACTTACACCACAGCTCCACCCATGACACAAATCCAAGGACAATGTCGCACAGATGTTGATCGTTATGTCGAAGTCGAGAATGAGGCACGGTCAGTTAATGATGAAATGATAAACAGAAAGCTCAAAAGTTTGGAAGATGCCATGAGAAGTTTGCGTGGACTTGGTAGTAACCAAAGCGTGAGATATGAAGAGTTATGTGCATTTCCTGAGGTAGAATTGCCACCAGGTTACAAGATTCCGAAATTTGAGAAGTTTGATGGGTCGGGAAACCCTTTCTTTCATTTGAAGGTCTATTGTGAAAAGTTGATTGGCGTGGGAAAGAATGAAGGGATAAGAGTCAAGCTATTCAATTAGAGTTTGAGTGGAAAAGCCTTGGAGTGGTATTCCAAGCAAGATACAACCAAATGGCGTACTTGGAATGACTTGGCAAATGCTTTCGTGGATCACTACAAGTTTCATGTTGAGATTGCTCCTGACAGAATTTCGATTACAAAGTTGAAGAAAAAGTTAACCGAATCATTTCGAGAATATGCTATACGGTGGAGGGAAGAAGCATCTAGAGTACACCCACCCATGGAGGAGACAGAAATGGTTGCTTTCTTCATTCAAGCGCTAGAGCCGGAATACTATGAACGTTTGGTGACAATGGGTGGAAAGACTTTTGCAGAGGTGATCAAAGCCGGGGACATGATCGAAGATGGCATTAAGACAGGGAGAATAACAAGTCTTGCGGCTTTACAGTCTACTAGTAGGGCCATACAAACTGGTACTCTCGGAAACGGAAAGAAAAAAAAGAAAGAAGCAGCATCGGTAATGGCTTTGGGAAACACATCATACCACCATCAACAACCCCCGCGATATCATTCTAACGCTCACCACTCACAATATTTCCAATATTCTCCATATCCATACAACCAAGCTTTATCATCTTACCAACCTCAATCACCACAAATTTCCTACCCCGTTTACAACACACAACCAGCATATCGAGCTCCACGACCACCAACATACCCAGCTCCACCATCACAATCTCATTATCCGAACAATGTATCCGCACCTCGCCCAAATAAACCGTTTCGCAATTTTACACCATTGGGAGAGCCATTGAGCGTTGTTTTTGAAAGACTGCAAGTTTCAGGCTTATTGTATCCTGTGGAAGGTAGAATTCCAGATCCATTACCTAGAGGTTTTGATCCCACTAAAACATGTGCATATCATTCGGGGGTAAAAGGCCATTCCACTGATCGTTGTTACTCATTAAAACACAAGGTTGAAGATCTTATTGAAGCAAAACAGATCATGGTCAAACAACCGGCACCAAACGTGGTTAACAATCCACTCCCGACCCATGATGGGGACACGATAAATATGATTGGAATAGATGAAAATGATGACGATCCAGCCAAATTCATAGTGTTTGTGGATAGCGTGGAAGATCATGGTTTTATAGCCGTTGCTTCTCCGGCTGTAGTGATAAGGGGTTGTGTACCTGTCGAGATATTAGGAGCTTCATCAACACCTGTGGAAGTAGTTCAAGCACCAAATCAATTACCAGTGCTCGATACCAAAGCCGTACCGTGGAATTATCAACAAGCTGTGATGGAGTGTCGAGGAAAGGAAACGATTACTGACAAGATTAAGACATCAGGAATGACAAGGTCTGGAAGATGCTATACTCAAGAAGAGCTAGCTAGATTGGGGCAAGCTAAGGAAACCAATGTACCTCCCAAAAGGGTCGTGACAGAAGCCGAAGCAGAAGAATTTTTGAGGAAGATTAAGGCTAGTGAGTATTCAGTTGTGGATCAGTTGAAAAAGACCAATGCCCAAATTCCTATTCTCTCTTTGCTTTTGAGTTCGGATGGGCACAGAAATGCACTCTTGAAGATTTTGAATGAAGCATATGTTCCAAGTGAAACAACTAGTGAGGCGTTAGCTGGGATGATCGAGCGCGTGCTTGACAGTCATCGAATCAGTTTCGATAATGAAGAACTGCCGCCAGAAGGATGCATGCATAACAAAGCGCTCTATATAACTGTCAAGTGTCGTAACATGTTTGTGGCTAAAGTGTTGATTGATGGGGGTTCTGGACTTAACATCTGTCCATTAACAAGTCTGAAGAAGATCGGATATAATGTTAGTGAGCTCAAGACAAGTGATGTGAATATTCGAGCATTTGATGGGGCTCAAAGGCGCCCTATTGGAGAAATAGAGTTGAAAGTGTTGATTGGTCCTGTTGAGTTCATTATGGATTTTCAAGTACTTGATATCTCCACGACATACAACATGCTGTTAGGAAGACCGTGGATCCATCTGGCTGGAGCTGTACCATCTACTTTGCACCAAACTGTCAAATTCGAGTGGGATCAGCAACAAATATGTATACATGGAGAAGGGGACACGTCTTTCTATCGAGAGCAATCCATCCCATTCATCGAGGCAGAATGAGGGTTCGATGGAGCAACCTACCATGCTTGGGAGGTTGTGAATGTCACTAAAGTGGGTGAAGTGTGTTAGACTCAAGAATTTAAAAGGTCATGCGCCGCAATTATGGTTGCAAAGGAAATGCTGAAAAATGGGTACCAACCTGGATTTGGGCTGGGGAAAACATTAAATGGGCGGGTTGAGCCTGTGGTTCTCCCTGTGCAACAGTTTACATTTGGTTTGGGATATGAGCCAACTGAGGAAGAAATGAAGAAAGCACGAAAGAATAAAGGGAAGGAGATTCCATTGCCAAAACCCATTCCTACCATTGATCAAACTTTCTCAAAACCTGCCAGCTTCAAAACTTCGGATCTGACCGTTGAAGTTGCCTATGATGATATTGTGGAGGGGATCAAGAACTTGTTCGTGGAAGATGAAGATGATCATGCTGTGGTAATCAAAGACTTTGCTGAAAAACTGATCTTGTAGGCTGCTGAGCCAAGACCCGAGTTGCAGAATTGGATTTCTATCTTAGCCCCGGTCCGCCGGGAGTTTCAGTATTTTAAATTTAAATTTCCTTTTTGTAGTAGGCCGGAGGCACCAACTAGAACATTTAGTTCCTTTTGTCATGTTGCCTCTATGTTTTGTTAAGGCCTTGTCATTTGTTTATAACGAACTACGTTTGGCCTGACTTCCTGTTGGATACGTAGGCAACCCACATCGGGTTCGGCCACTATTTTCAAATTATTTCAGTATCTTTGTTTGTGGTTGGAACTACGTTTGGCCTGACTTCCTGTTGGATACGTAGGCAGCCCACATCGGGTTCGACCACTTTTTCAAAATATTTCAGTGTTTTTGTTGTATGGGTGGAACTACGTGTGGCCTGATTTCCATTTTTGGATACGTAGGCAACCCATATAGGGTTCGGCCCTCCCTTTTTTATTAAAAACAAAAACTCAAAAGTTCTTATTTTGATCACGAACTACGTCTGGCCTGATTCCTTTGGGGATACGTAGGCAACCCGAGGCGGGTTCGGCCCTTCTAGTTTTTAAAATTTTCAATATTTTTGGTTTGTCCAAACCATTTTAGTTCCTATAAGATACATAAGGATTTTTATATAAGATTTTGGTCTTCCACTGTTTAAATTCATATGTCTTAGTATCTTGAAACTGGGACAAAATTTTGAAATCGGTCAAATCGCTTCCAAAAACTTTCATTACAACTTTCTCGCTTTTCAATTGTTCAGAACCAAGCGCCTCCAGGACTGGAAACTGGGACAAATTTTTTAGAAGTAGCATAAAAGTGATCTTAAATGTTTAACAATTTTAAATAAAAGTCCATCCATATATTTCTAAAATGCGGATAAATTCAAAAATCTAGTCTTCCTAATCATTTTACCTATTAGAGCCACTAAGTATTTCCCTTCGAAATCATCCAAATCTCGTTATTCTTATTTTTGCAAAATACACTTTTATGACTAAAACTCCCCAGGCAAGGCAAAATATGGAATGAGGTATCGAAGAACGTGAACGCGACCGAAACAAGGATCAATTCAAGGGCCAAGTTCCCCGACATGCACAAGTCAACCAATTTTCTTTTAAACTCACAATTTTTCTTTGATGAGACAGGTTCATTAACATGAATGTGGTGCATATTTGACTCTTCTTAAAATTTTAATTATGCACGTGATCAAAGAGTTAGCTTTCTTCAAAAGGCAAATATTCTTCAATGTGGATGTAAAGTCAGCCTGCGCTAAACGATGGACGTTGTTCCACTCTTCATGAAATTTTGATCGCAACAGTGGACATGAATTTATCTTCCCAACCAGGGACTGCGAGCGTAATTCTTTCAAACCCAGCTATTTACATATTCTTACCACTAACAGTTGTTTTAGCTCGTGGCATTTCTCGATGGATCAAGTGTACATAATCGTGGATTTAACTTTCTTCAAGGTGGATACGGACATGATCACCTATTAGCGGGTTAAATTCCTCATCTTTTTCATCACTTTATATATACTTATTTATTTCAAGTTGATAACATGCTATGTTTTTTTTAGAATGTGATATTTACTAAGATACAAGATCGAAATCTTGCATCATATATTAAATTGGGGATAATTATAGATTTAACTTCCGTCACAACGGGACATGGATTAGGATGTGGATATAAACGTGGATACCTTTCTACAATACTATTTTTTAAGTGGACGTAGACTTACATTTTTTTTTACATTGTGGATGTGGACGTGGAAGTAGATTTATATTTGTACATTATAAAATAAAAAAAAATTGTGGAAGGGGATGTGGATTTACATTTTTTGTACCGTGAAATGCGGACGTGGATTTATATTTTTGCACTGTGGAAGTGGACGTGGATTTATTTTTCTGCACTGTGGAAGTGGATGTGGATTTACATTTTTTGTACCGTGAAATGCGGACGTGGATTTATATTTTTTGCACTGTGGAAGTGGACGTGGATTTATTTTTCTGCACTGTGGAAGTGGATGTGGATTTACATTTTGTACCGTGAAATGCGGACGTGGATTTATATTTTTGCACTGTGGAAGTGGACGTGGATTTATTTTTCTGCACTGTGGAAGTGGATGTGGATTTACATTTTTTGTACCGTGAAATGCGGACGTGGATTTATTTTTCTGCACTGTGGAAGTGGACGTGGATTTATTTTTCTGCACTGTGGAAGTGGATGTGGATTTACATTTTGTACCGTGAAATGCAGACGTGGATTTATATTTTTGCACTGTCGAAGTGGACGTGGATTTATTTTTCTGCACTGTGGAAGTGGATGTGGATTTACATTTTTTGTACCGTGAAATGCGGACGTGGATTTATTTTTCTGCATTGTGGAAGTGGATGTGGATTTACATTTTTGTACCGTGAAATGCGGACGTGGATTTATATTTTTGCACTGTGGAAGTGGACGTGGATTTATTTTTCTGCACTGTGGAAGTGGATGTGGATTTACATTTTTTGTACCGTGAAATGCGGACGTGGATTTATATTTTTGAACTGTGGAAGTGGACGTGGATTTATTTTTCTGCACTGTGGAAGTGGATGTGGATTTACATTTTTGTACCGTGAAAGTGGACGTGGATTTATATTTCAGTTCAGGCGCCCACCTCCGAATGCGGGTATTTTATATTTCAGTTCAGGCACCCACCTCCGAATGCGGGTATTTTATATTTCAGTTCAGGCACCCACCTCCGAATGCGGGTATTTTATATTTCAGTTCAGGCACCCACCTCCGAATGCGGGTATTTTATATTTCAGTTCAGGCGCCCACCTCCGAATGCGGGTATTTTATATTTCAGTTCAGGCGCCCACCTCCGAATGCGGGTATTTTATATATCAGTTCAGGCACCCACCTCCGAATGCAGGTACCCACCTCCGAATGCGAGTATTTTATATTTCAGTTCAGGCACGCACCTCCGAATGTGGATTCAACTTTCAAAACAGGGGTTGCAAGTGTAACTTCTCCAACCTCGTCTTATTTACACATATATATATATATATATATATATATTTTTTTTTTTTTTTATGGCTAACATTTGTTTTAGCTGGTGGCTTTGAACAATATCGAAGTTGGCATCACACATCAAATCGTGCAACTTTTTCTTCGGCAGCGAACTGGGGCAATTTGTTGGGAAGGATAATCAGACTTCCCGACACGGGTCAAAGATCTACCTCGAACACTCATCTCTAAATACAAGTATTCTCTTGCATTCCAGCAATTCAATTTTTCAAGAATTCTCGAGTTTCTATCATAATACCCAGTGTTATCATAATTCAACACTGGGACAATTTTTTGCAAGATTCGCGCCAATCAGGGTTCATTAGTCGTTCAGGTGTCGTAGTTGTCCCAGAACTACACTCGACCTGATTCTCGTGCAGCCCGAGATATGTAGGCAACTCAGAGACCGGAGTTCGGTCATAATCCTCTCAAGTTTCCTTTAGCCGGGACAAAATAGGCTACTGAGTCAACATCTTTGCCCGACAACTCTTTTCATCATTACCGGGCAAAGAGGGACAAGTTGTTGACACCCAATTTTGTCCCGCCTCTCCTCCGAAATACCTAGTTACGCTTCTAATATTTCGAAAAAAATTAAAATATATATATTTATATTTTACTATAATTATTAGCCTCTTATTAATATCCACGTTTCATTATTCTATTACAGTTACTATTATTATTATTATTATTATTATTATTATTATTATTACTATTACTATTATTATTATTATTATTATTATTATTATTATTATTAAATACACGCATCGAATGCGGGTATTTTATATTTCAGTTCAGGCGCCCACCTCCGAATGCGGGTATTTTATATATCAGTTCAGGAACCCACCTCCGAATGCAGGCACCCACCTCCGAATGCGAGTATTTTATATTTCAGTTCAGGCACGCACCTCCGAATGTGGATTCAACTTTCAAAACAGGGGTTGCAAGTGTAACTTCTCCAACCTCGTCTTATTTACACATATATATATATATATATTTTTTTTTTTTTATGGCTAACATTTGTTTTAGCTGGTGGCTTTGAACAATATCGAAGTTGGCATCACACATCAAATCGTGGAACTTTTTCTTCGGCAGCGAACTGGGGCAATTTGTTGGGAAGGATAATCAGACTTCCCGACACGGGTCAAAGATCTACCTCGAACACTCATCTCTAAATACAAGTATTCTCTTGCATTCCAGCAATTCAATTTTTCAAGAATTCTCGAGTTTCTATCATAATACCCAGTGTTATCATAATTCAACACTGGGACAATTTTTTGCAAGATTCGCGCCAATCAGGGTTCATTAGTCGTTCAGGTGTCGTAGTTGTCCCAGAACTACACTCGACCTGATTCTCGTGCAGCCCGAGATATGTAGGCAACTCAGAGACCGGAGTTCGGTCATAATCCTCTCAAGTTTCCTTTAGCCGGGACAAAATAGGCTACTGAGTCAACATCTTTGCCCGACAACTCTTTTCATCATTACCGGGCAAAGAGGGACAAGTTGTTGACACCCAATTTTGTCCCGCCTCTCCTCCGAAATACCTAGTTACGCTTCTAATATTTCGAAAAAAATTAAAATATATATATTTATATTTTACTATAATTATTAGCCTCTTATTAATATCCACGTTTCATTATTCTATTACAGTTACTATTATTATTATTATTATTATTATTATTATTACTATTACTATTATTATTATTATTATTATTATTATTATTAAATACACGCATCGAATGCGGGTATTTTATATTTCAGTTCAGGCGCCCACCTCCGAATGCGGGTATTTTATATATCAGTTCAGGAACCCACCTCCGAATGCAGGCACCCACCTCCGAATGCGAGTATTTTATATTTCAGTTCAGGCACGCACCTCCGAATGTGGATTCAACTTTCAAAACAGGGGTTGCAAGTGTAACTTCTCCAACCTCGTCTTATTTACACATATATATATATATATATATATATTTTTTTTTTTATGGCTAACATTTGTTTTAGCTGGTGGCTTTGAACAATATCGAAGTTGGCATCACACATCAAATCGTGGAACTTTTTCTTCGGCAGCGAACTGGGGCAATTTGTTGGGAAGGATAATCAGACTTCCCGACACGGGTCAAAGATCTACCTCGAACACTCATCTCTAAATACAAGTATTCTCTTGCATTCCAGCAATTCAATTTTTCAAGAATTCTCGAGTTTCTATCATAATACCCAGTGTTATCATAATTCAACACTGGGACAATTTTTTGCAAGATTCGCGCCAATCAGGGTTCATTAGTCGTTCAGGTGTCGTAGTTGTCCCAGAACTACACTCGACCTGATTCTCGTGCAGCCCGAGATATGTAGGCAACTCAGAGACCGGAGTTCGGTCATAATCCTCTCAAGTTTCCTTTAGCCGGGACAAAATAGGCTACTGAGTCAACATCTTTGCCCGACAACTCTTTTCATCATTACCGGGCAAAGAGGGACAAGTTGTTGACACCCAATTTTGTCCCGCCTCTCCTCCGAAATACCTAGTTACGCTTCTAATATTTCGAAAAAAATTAAAATATATATATTTATATTTTACTATAATTATTAGCCTCTTATTAATATCCACGTTTCATTATTCTATTACAGTTACTATTATTATTATTATTATTATTATTATTATTATTATTATTATTATTATTATTATTATTACTATTACTATTATTATTATTATTATTATTATTATTATTATTATTATAATTCACAATTTTTTCGGCATTTTACCAGCTTATGCACACGCATCGCATTTATCTTTGCATAATTAAATAATAGCGTTTATTTACTGTGAATTTTCGAAATACTATTGCACGGCTATTACAACGCCATTTTTTATCTAAACACTAATAATTGCATATTTCATATTGAACAATATTTTAACACAAGTTATTTAAACAGGTCTTTTATTTAAATGTAATAGCCCAATCAACTCATGCTATTTTCGGACCAATTCACAAATCAGTTCGCGTTTTAATTTACCTGGCCACATTTTAATTCACTAGCCCATTTTATATCCAATCCATATTTTAATGCTCCAGCCCACACCAATACCCGGTCCAGCCCAATACACTACCCGACCCGACTGGCCCAAACCTTTTCCTAAAACCTAATCTTCACTTTTTTCCTTCATTTTCACCCTCACCGCCCCTTTCTCTCCTCTCCTTCATCTCGCTTCACCCCACCACGCCGCACTCACCCCCACCACCGCCGCTCATCTTCCCCCCCTCTTTTCTTTCCCTTTTCATCATTTTTTCCCCACCACGCCGTTCCCTTTCCCCCACTCCCTCCTCTTTCTTCATCATCATCTCTTTCACTCTCCACCATTACCGCCGTTTTCCCCCACTCCTCTTCCTTTTCCCCCGCTCCTCTCTCTCTTCCTTTCCCGCTCCCCAGATCTTGAACCCGAAATCCCCTGAAAAATGCAAGTCTTGAGCCACCTAAAATTCCCTAAAAGATTAGTTTTCTGTGGTTGTGATAATTCAAAATATCGAGTCAAAGTACTAGAACATTTGTTTTCTGCTTTTCATCTGCTTTGTGTTGCTGTGAATCCGAGCATCGCAAGCTCAGATTTAGTAGTTTTCGAGTGTAGATCTAAAACCTCCGCACCCCACTTCGCTGCACCTGAAGAAGGTAATTTCCCTTTCGTCTTAATTTTACTTGGTTAGATTAATTTAGTTAGGTTTAATGTTAAGTTTGTGATTTGTGGTGTGTGATTCTCTTCCTTGACTTAACGTTATGTTTATCACTATAACTCTGTTTTCTCAATCTGTGCGGAATGTTTAGTTGTAAATCTTATTAGAGTTAAATAATTAATTTACTTTACCCTCATATATCAAGTCTGTTGTTGTTTGTTCAGTTTGAACAAGTTTAGTTTAAGATGGTATAGTGTCAAGTAACTCAAGGATAGAGATTAAGGTACAGTTTTAAGCTTACGTATTGGTTTAGTAAAGCTATTAGAATGTAAAAGCTCTAGTTTGGATAAGTGTGTTCATATGAATATAGCCAAGGGCTAGGTGATTTAAGTTCCAAAATGATCACTGCTGAACCATATTTACATCCCTATAATCAAGCAGGCATGTATGTATATGTGTGTGTTATTTGAGGATTTTGAAGCCCATGATAGTGTTCTTTTCCTTCGTTTTGAAATGGTTTCTTGTGTTTTCCCTTAAAAAGTTAGCGGCTAAACGACTACTTTGGTTTTAGTTTCGGGTAAGCATTAGAGTTCTCCAGTGCTGAAAATTGAAGCATTTTAGTGCTCTGTTGCTTTTGCTTGATATATACCCTTACGATTAAACGAGCTTAGGGCTGTGCGTGTTTTGTATTTTGAAGCCTCACCATAAAGCTGTTTTTGTCGTGTTTGAAATGCTTTCTTGTCTCGAAATGTCATCAGCCAAAAGATTACTACTTTAGTATTAGTTTTGGGTAATCATTTGAGTTATCAATGCTGAAGGAAAATGAGATATGGGAAGAGCATTGAAAGAAATAGTCATTGTTGTCGCCTTTGTGATTGTGAATTATGATCCATGAAACTAGGATATTTTGATGGGATAAGGAATATTGAAGCGAATAGGTGAATAAAAATAAATGAAATGAAACTAGAACTGGAAGCTAACTTTTTCTCTTCTCTCAATCATTGTTGTAAAAGCTTATGTTTTCCTGGAAATCTGAATCTGTATGAATCTGCCCTTTTAGCAAATTTAGAGATTTTGTTCTTGTCAAGATTTGTTCCGGTCTGGCCTACTTGCCTCCCCTTCTTATTTCAAAACCAAGTTAAAAAAAAAAAATCAGTTAGCTTCCAGTTCCAATAAAGTAAGGGTCAAAAATGAGTCTAAATAGGACCAACAGAATCTGAAAATAATTTAGGATTCAGTCTATTTTAGTTGATATTTAGAATAATTAGTGACTTTCATTGGGTTATAATATGTGCTTTAGTTTGATAGCTTAATTTGTGTAAGAAAAGGTAAATTCTTATCTTGTTCTTAACCCTGTTTAGTTTGCCGTCTATTCAAATAGCTGTGGTAACCTGTTTGTTTAAAATGTGATTAGTGTCAACTTTTTTTTTCGTTTACTGCTTTCGTAGATAGTTGTGGTAAGTTGTTGGGTTGGAATATGACGAGTGCTAATGTTGCTGGTTTGCTGCTTATTTGAATAGTTATCATGAGTTGTTTAGTTAAATATGATAAAGTGTTAATCTTGTTAGTTTGCTATTTACACAGTTATCGTTGTTTAGTTATTATTCATGATGATTTGGGAATCCCATAATATTAACCCGGCTAGGACTAGCTCATGGACCACCTGAAAGTCGAACTTATGTTGTGTGGTGTCTCCGCAAAATTGAATGTGCTATGAGGGCCATAGCGACCTATTTGGTTGTTAGATGGGTTCCGTGATAGACTGTCGTTGTGTGGGCAGCTTCTTCTTGGGCCAGTCTTTGTGTTAATTCTTATATAATTGGAATCCCCGTACTATGTCTTTGAAAACCGGACTGTGACTTGAAATCTCAATAATACATATGCTGTATCGGACTGTTTTTGGTGTCATGGTTTCAATGTCGTTTTCAAATTCAAAGCATGGCATTTATATTTTTTATTCGAAATACCACATCGCGTCCAGATGTTTTCTGCCCATATCTAAGGCGAGCTGGCTTCCTCTATATACCACACATATTTTATATTGTTGTGTGATGCCTCGCTACATATCCTATAATCTCAGTTTGCTCTCCTTATGCCTATGCAATGCCATTGTTCTGGTACTTCCCCTGGTTGTTCTAGTTTCTACATGCTCTGTCCATTTTTTTTTGACATTGTTGTCTAATTATCGTCTTCCATAGTTGTGTGTCATCTCTTAAGTTACCTATTCTGTCTAAGTGAGATAGTGAGGTTACGAATCCGAATTCTGTGACTATGTGTAAGCTTCGCTTTTGATAGTTCCCTGGGTATTAGCATATTACTTCCCTGTTTAGGGATCTGTCTGAATTAGTCCAAAACAATGTGAGATGAAACATTGGTTTTGATATAATTTTTTTAGTCTTGTTTATATGTTTGCTTAAATCCAGGTTCCCTTCACTTACTCATGTCCTTTTTTTTTTTCGAATTATTCCCCTGTGTGTGTCCTCTATTTGCTCTTATTTTAGAACAAAGCATTGTTTATTTGACTCAGAATTATGAAATGCACATTCATGATGATTATCTGTTGACGTCATCATGTTATGAATTCAATAGGAATCAAGCAAAATCTATGTGTAGCTTGATACATGCTTAACATGGCGTACATCATGTTCATTACTGTTTTCTGTCCCCTTGGCTGCGTTAAGCTACTGTGAATAAACTATATATAGGTGGATGTACATGTGTTTATATATTTCAGTGTATATCGCCTGTATCCGGTATTATTTTCTGGTATATCTTCACTTTACTAATCCGTTCTTTTCATTTTTTTTGCATGAACCTCGCATACGAGTCCAAGGGACTCGTCCTCCTCCACGTTCGATGTTGGGCTAAAAGCCCAACGTAATTTCTCTTCTCGAGTCAGCCTCATCAGCCACCTGCAGCAATATGTTTAGGTTGCTGGGCTGAAGCCCAATAGCATGAACAGTTCGCAGCATTCGGGTCTTAATAAATGGGTCAAAGCCCAATAGCAAAACAGACCGCAGCAGCAGTCCGAGAAAATGGGCCTAGCCCATTCACTCTTTACTCTATTCCTTATTTTTATTGTTGTGTATTTTATTTTCCTTGTATGACTAACGTTTTATTTCGTCTTACTAGATTAGATGAACCGTAGTGAAGTTAGCGAAATTAATAGGTTTGATTTTAGTAAAATGGGTAGTTAGTTCAAGGGAGACTAACAATTAATTTCATAAGCTTCATTTTTCTTTTATGTCAAAACTATTTATAGCATCTAACATTTATTTTATTTTATTAATTCGCAAATAGCGTAACTATGTATTTTGAGTTAATGGAATCATATTTTATTCTTACCATCCTAAAGTTTCAAAATGCCACTAATACACAATATAAATTCAAGAACTTTTTTATAAATAATTTCTTCAAGATTTATCAAATCATACATATTTTAGCCGAATACAACTAAATAAAGTTAGAGGAAGAAAATTCATTATCTTTTTTGCATTTTTATTTAAGAAAATAATAAATAAATAAGTTTAGATTTTCTCTGCTGCTATATTCATATAACATAATTTATTTAAAGTTCAAAATCGCTAAATCTTTTTCTCAAAAGTGGGCAAATTATCATATTTCTTACGAGTCTCATCTTTGAATAGCATTTATCATATTTCATTTAAAGTCTAAGCGACATTTGTAAGTTTTACCTTAAAGTAGCATTTAAAGTCTTCTTTTATACAAATTATTGTATTTTCTGTAAATCTTATTTTTTTTATCTAACATTATTTTCTTTTAAATTTTAGCAACATTTGTGAACCATTTTAAAATTTAAACGTTATATTTAATATTAATTAATTAACCTAAGTTTGGTCAGATAACCGTAAGTTAACGGATTCTAAAGGATGCCTAACCCCTTCCCTTTAGGATAATATAGAGCCCTTACCTAGAATCACACTGGTTAAGCAGACTATTAATTGAGGTTTAGTTTTAACTTTGCCTTAGTTAACCTCTAGGTGTCCTAATTCACCGTTAAATTAATTAGGTGGCGACTCCTCAAATAAAAAATAAATAGGAATCCCCAATATGTTGCACTCCTGAATTCAACCCGGTTAAAATGGGGTGTGACAGTTACTACACAGTGTAAAATTCCTTACTATAGTGATATCAGCCGCTCCTCTTGGCCGTGGTTTTTCCCTTATTCAGAAGGGTTTCCACGTAAAATCTTGATGTCATTATTGCTGCATTTTATTCTTGCTTATTTAACCATAACTTAGTGTTCCGCGTTTATTACTAATACCGTGAATATTATTTTTGCGGGTCTATTTTATTCCCAACAGGTAGCTAGTTATCATAATATGTGAAACAACAAAAGTAGTCCTTCAATATTATTACACATAATACTCGAATAGCATCAGAAAAATATAGTTACATATAATACTGCCAATATTTTCTTAAACTGACATAGTCACTTAAAAAACATAATAGAATTTAAGCAGCAACATGTACATCTTTCTATTGTAAGCAGAGTAGCATATTAGCCCTCATTTATTCACATAGTTCTTCCTTCCTAGAAAATGTACTTCACTAATCCGGGAATATGAATCTCCTTCAAGTAATTTTCCCACTGAATGGTTCTTGGATCAAAGTTGAATGTATCATCTGCATTAATTTCTCTTGTTGCCATTCGCAATATTTCAGCATTGGTATCATCGAAACTGGTAAAATCAGCATGAATGGTGTTAGAATATTAATTTGGAACAGCTTTAAGTTTGAGTAACTAGTTTCCAGAAGTATATCAAACATGAACAAGTTACGGATGCTAGTTCAAACATCAGAGGGGTCTAAAACAAAATGAACATAGAATTAAGATGAAGAAAGGAAGGGACATTAAATAACAAACTCACATTCCTTTGAAGAGTGCGTAAGGTTTGTGGAGTTCAGCTAGTCGAATGGCGCGATTGATACTTCTTTCTAAGGTTGTGGACACAGCTTGCAAATATTGGAAAAGTATCAAGTTTGCTAACTTTAATATCTGAAACATGTTAAAACTATAAACTTAGCCAGTGGCAGGCCATCAATGCTGAAGTGCATAACAACATTCATAAACACTTGTACTTTCATATACATCTCTCTTGTATACCGAGGTCTTTCGGTCTTTCCCCCTTTTAATTAGTTCATATTACTACTATATACAAGGGAGAATACCAATTTTTTCTAGTCTTCACATGAATTTTTTGTCTCTTTTTACCCCTAATTAAAGTTTTTATTACTTTGTGAACTCTTACAAATTTTGGTAAATTTTGAGAACTTTAAGGCCCTTTTTTATGCCACTAAATATGATGATGTCATGGAAAAGAGTAGTAGTCCCCACAAAATATGCTTATACATATTCGAGTCTTCTATGAGAAATATATTAAATTTGTTTAAAATTATATTTTTCCTTAACAATTTATTATAGACACTTAAAGAATATAATTATGATGTCAATCAAATTCTATAATATAGGATTAATTATTGACTTAAATATTATTTTTATAATACTATTTATTATTTGTTGATGTTAATTACCAATTATCATTTGCTATTTAAAAATTTTATTCGTCCGGTTATGGATAAAGTTTTTTATTTTCTCCTGTAATTTTGTGTCGTACACGCTTGCAAAAATAAGTAATTAACAAATATTTCACTTAAGGTAAGATTAGGTTTTAAATCAAAAGAATAAATACAAATAGACTATCATTGTTAAATATACTTAGAAATGAATCGAAATTTTAAATTATAGTCCGAAGTACGTTAATTAATTAATCAAATTTTACATGCGCACGCTTTCAATATATAACTTATCTAATAAATTACTATATTAAAAGAGGAACTATAAAATATTATAGTTATAAAAACACTGTAGTTAGAGAAACCAAACAGTAATAATACTAAGCAATTGCAAAAAGTGGAGTTTATTGTTTACCTTTTTAATATTAAAATATTTTGCAAAATACCGTATAATCAAAGACAAAATAGTTAAATTCAACATGAAAAAGTTATTACAATGTGAATTTCATAAAATGATTAATTAAATTAAGAAAAAGAAAAAGATGTTATTCCTTAACATGGATCTTTTGGAAGGAAAATGAAAGCTTAGAGTAAGAACAATTTAACTTTATGGACTTTTCAATATTTTTTTCGTGTGTTTAATTTGAGAAAACATTTACAGAAATATCTTGTAATATTTATAAGTTAACGTTATTGATTTCATCATACAACAATATTTTTTCGTAGTAAATATTTTTGACATTAATTGAATATTGTAATATTTTTGATAAAAAATAAGTAAGTTTAATTCAAAAAAACAAATGAAATTAATTGAACATATGAAAAGCTGAATTTGGATCATCGGAGATTTTAGTCAAAAATATTTAAGTAAAATGGCAATTAGAAAGGTCAATATTTGATTATTTAAAAAAAAAATCTAATATATAAACTAAAAATGTTTTCCCTTAACTTTCGGATAGAAGTCTATTAAACATATCAAATTGATGTTAGAAAAACAAAAAAACAATAGCAGAAAAAATTTACAAAATATCTACAAATTGAATTTTGTAAGATCGGTTTGGGCCGAGGCTTAGCACGGCCCAAATGACACTAGTATATATATATATATATATATGAGTGTTCTAGTTTATACGAACTGATTTTCGGCCAAGGAGGGTTTTAGTCTAACTGGTTAGTTGTTAGCAAACATTTATATTCCGTGTATCCATATTTTCGAATAAATATATCTATAAGGCGTGAGCACATATACTCCAAGTTAGTCACTGCCCTACTTTATGGCCAACTGAAGCCAAAAACGCGTAAATTTTACTGTTTATTTAAGAAGACATCACTATGAAAACTAACATTTAGTATTGGCATGTAGCGGATTGCTATGTATTTGTGAAGGCTAGCCGTGCTATCCAGTAAATGAAATTTCTTCACTTTGATAGGCTTTCCTCTTTCGTCAATCCATGGATTCTTCTTGAAGTAATCAACGACAAATTGTACGACATCACCAAGTTTTAGTTGATTCCTCCTAGAGGAGCTAATATGGTAAACAGCTGTATGGGAAGATGGAACTCGATGGGTTACCATAGCCGCGATGACTGAGTTCACAACCATATCGGCTGGAATCTAAGCAAAATTGCAAGATCGCATTAAGGAATTAGTGTAAATACTTAGGAACTGGAAGTGTAGATGAACTAATTAAGACCAAGCAAACTAATACATTAATACATAAGGTATACACTATACACGACTCACATACCACATAACTGATGCAAACTTGCGCAACATTCTGTTTTCCTTTGCCATAGCCAACAATGAAGGTGTCCACTCCACGGTTCTGTCGGAAGGAAGAAACAGATTGGTTTACTAAGAATTGTTCTTCTTTTGTATGTGTCCATAAGTGGTATGTAATTATTACCTCGATCCTTCAATCCATCCAGGGAATGGCTCCTTGTAGGTGCTTAATATAATTGTTGGCCGGAGGATTATGAGTTGGAGATCCTCCTTGAGGTGTCCCAAAAGCATCCCTCCCATTGCTTTTGTGAATGTGTATGTGTTTGGCCATCCATGTAGCCTTGCCCACAAGAATCATAATTATATTGGTGCAAATATGATAGATATTTGTATCACTGAGCGAGACTGATTTAATGAACCGTTTACGTACCTCTCAATACCTAAAATTCTCATAGCTAAAGTAACTTCTTTTTCGGTGGCATTCCTACCTTGAAGGTCCTTCAGTGTCTCCTCTACCAGCTTTTTCTCCACGTCAATGTCTAAGCGAGAGCTTCCATTAAGCGTCTCGCCATAGTTCAATGGCTTTTCTAGTATCAATCCTTCCCTTTCGCTACAAACACAGGCTGAAAAGAACCAGTATTTATGCTAGAGTTAATACGCCAAAGAAGTTACATGATAATGAACTTTGGTTAAGCACATATATGACGGAGCTGACCTGTGCTTACATGGAGAAGCATCTTTAGTTTTGTACACTGCTTGGAAAATTTGACAACATTTACGGCACCCAGTGTATTGATCCTTATTGCGGTATCATATTTGCAAAAAGCGCGCTGATCAGTAAATTAAACTTTTTTATTTTTACTTAATGTTTAGAATGTTACTACTAGTATTCTATACCTTTCATCAAATCTAGTTGTTGCAGCAGAGTTTACAATTATGTCTATTTCTCTGCACATCTCATCTTTCAGCTCAGAATTTATCCCCAAACTATCACCATCACAAGCTATATCACCAGCAACTGGGAAAACCTTTTCTTCTATAAAGCCATGTAGGTCTGGGCCCAACTTTTCCTTTGAACTCTGAACAAATCCGTCTTTATAACCTGCAGTTAAAACATATCGTTTAACCGATATAATCTTGAATTCTCATTATGTGGTTTGCGTGACTATGGACTGGAGTTGTATTCTAATGTGATGACTATTATTTCTACTGCAACTATATACGATCATATAGTAGTTTGATAGTACCTCGTTGTTGAAACGCTCTTTAGCTGAATTTGAATTTGGAGCTCTAATTAACAAGTAGAGCCTCTTGACATGTGGCTGGAGTCGGAGTATCTTCTCGGTGAGAACTACATTAATATATAACAAAAGCACTAGTAATATCATCTATGTATGCATCTCCTGAGAAAAACACTCTTAGTTCAACCTAAAGTAAAGAGAAAGAGATAGAATGGATGTACTCTTTGCTAGGTAACCCGTTGCACCAGAGATGAAAATGGTCTTGCCCTCAAGAAACTGGTTAATGCAGAACAATTCCATTGATGGAGAATGTTCACGGGAGTGAGCTAGAGCCTAGAGGTGAAGGAAACTCATGGGGGTTAAATTCATGCTGTAAATCGTTCTACATAAGATATTATTAGGGAAGAAGTACTGGAAAACTATGTATTGCAGGAAAAATATACCGGAAAACTAAGCATTGCATTTGCACATATACAAAATCACCTGGATTTTAAGTTAGATACCTTGGATTCAACCAGAAAGGAATGCAACCTATTTGTGCTGTAACAATTGTAGTCCTGTCCAAATATCTACAGTGAATTACCAAAATCTGTCTTGAGATGGGCTGCTATTTACAAACAATGTACTAGTTTTAATTAGTTGTGGCTCAGTGAAGATGCTTATTAAAACAATTCAAAGATACTTTTATACAGTGTGCTATTGTCCGTTTTGAACCAAATTCATACAGTTCTGCCGAGAAAAGTCTCACATTCATGGGCTAATTTAGAGATTAATTGAGCGCTACCGGCATTTTTCAAGATGGAAATTTATTGATTAATTATTTTTGTTATAATCAATTTATTCTAGAGTAGAACTAATTGTTTTCCATTTTTTTTTTTATCTTTCTTGAGACATTGATAATCTTAAGTATGATTTTATAAAAAAATTAATTTTGAAAAAAATCTTATAGTTGAGGTTACTGCCAAAATTTGTAAACATTATTCTATAAGGAATATAAGTATTTAGAGAAGAATCTAATCTAGTTGCCTGATTGGGCACATTAATTAAAGTATTAATATATTTTACTTATACAATTTCTTTTCAAACTTTTAATTCCATTAAAGAAGCCTAATCCTAATACCTGAGAAATTATCGTGTTTAAGGAACATTCAAGATTAAAAGAAAGAAGTAATTAAGTGTAACTACAAACAAATACACTAGTTGCCTTTGGCGAAGTAATTACTTAATTAGTCAACGCTAAATCGATTGTCACTGAAAGGATACAATTACGTTCTCAAATTCTCAAGGAGAGTTAAAAGTTGCAGGCAAATACATGTTGTATTACATTTAAAAGGCGATTTTTTATATAAACCCATCCGTATTTTATTATTCCTGTTTTACTATTTTTTTTAAGGAGGAAGACTTATTAAAATTAAATTTGTATTTAACTATTTTTGTTTTCTATTAATTAGTATAATGTTCTTTTATATATATATATAAGATACTTTCTCGTTTCATATATATTCTTTTATTATTTTATAAATGACATAAATCATAAATTTTAGACTATATTAACATAAGTTGGTGAAGATTATACTTGTAGTTGGATCTTATCATAGATTAATTCAAATGATATTATTTTCTTGGATGACATTATTTATTCTTTACAATAGCAGTTACAATTATATTTTTAGTACATTTGGAACATCAAACTTAGAATACCTAGTAAGAAAGAATATTTGATATTTTCAGAGACTTTCCTTCAGAATTGGCCTTATAATAACTAACCCATCCCATAATTGACGTTTTTAATCTTCTCTTATTTGACTTCTTTGTAACAACTTTTTTCTTACCTATTCACATTAATGCGAAGTTACTACAATACGACTGAGACACATATTTATGGAAAATTAAGAGTAAACAGTTTAATGTATTAGTAGAAGGTTTGGCGGATTCTACCAAAAGTTTGACTATCTTCAAGACTGCTTTTATATGACAATATTAATTGTTGGTTGGCGAGTCATTAATTCCATCTCCAAGACCACGTTGACTAATTTAAAAGAATTAAATACCAGTTTACCAGTAGAGAATAAGAGTATTGGAAAACTTAATCAGCATAACAAAAGAATTATATTTTTAGAAAGCTAACTAATAGCGTGGTCAAGTTTACTTATTTTAAAAAGTACTTTTTCTTTCAAAAAAGAACTTTTAGCTAAAAGCAGTTTGTGTTTGGCTATAAGTGGTATGTAATTATTACCTCGATCCTTCAATCCATCCAGGGAATGGCTCCTTGTAGGTGCTTAATATAATTGTTGGCCGGAGGATTATGAGTTGGAGATCCTCCTTGAGGTGTCCCAAAAGCATCCCTCCCATTGCTTTTGTGAATGTGTATGTGTTTGGCCATCCATGTAGCCTTGCCCTGAAGAATCATAATTATATTGGTGCAAATATGATGGATATTTGTATCAATGAGCGAGACTGATTTAATGAACCGTTTACGTACCTCTCAATACCTAAAATTCTCATAGCTAAAACTTCTTTTTCGGTGGCATTCCTATCTTGAAGGTCCTTCAGTGTCTCCTCTACCAGCTTTTTCTCCACGTCAATGTCTAAGCGAGAGCTTCCATTAAGCGTCTCGCCATAGTTCAATGGCTTTTCTAGTATCAATCCTTCCTTTTCGCCACAAACACAGGCTGAAAAGAACCAGTATTTATGCTAGAGTTAATACGCCAAAGAAGTTACATGATAATGAACTTTGGTTAAGCACATATATGACGGAGCTGACCTGTGCTTACATGGAGAAGCATCTTTAGTTTTGTACACTGCTTGGAAAATTTGACGACATTTACGGCACCCAGTGTATTGATCCTTATTGCAGTATCAAATCTGCAAAAAGCGTGCTGATCAGTAAATTAAACTTCTTTATTTTTACTTAATGTTTAGAATGTTACTAGTAGTATTCTCTACCTTTCATCAAATCTAGTTGTTGCAGCAGAGTTTACAATTATGTCTATTTCTCTGCACATCTCATCTTTCAGCTCAGAATTTATCCCCAAACTATCACCATCACAAGCTATATCACGCAACTGGGAAAACCTTTTCTTCTATAAAGCCACGTAGGTCTGGGCCTAACTTCTCCCTTAGAACTCTGAACAAATCCGTCTTTATAACCTGCAGTTAAAACATATCGTTTAACGGATATAATCTTGAATTCTCATCATGTGGTTTGTGTGACTATGGACTGGAGTTGTATTCTAATGTGATGACTATTATTTCTACTGCTACTATATACGATCATATAGCCTGAACATTAGATAGATAGACGGGATAGCAGCGCAGAAAATTTAACAATCAAGTAGAAGAGGAAAAAACAGTGAAAAGAAAATATTGAGAAAAGAATAAGTTACTAATAATTGTACAGTAGTTGTTAAAGGCCAAAGCAACCATTGGCAGAGTAAGTTAAATAAATGGCTCTTCAAATTAGAGTGCGAAGAATTGCGTCTATTCGAATTTCTAATTGTAGGCGTGTTTTATTTTATTTTTTTAATAGGATATTTAAGTAAGTGAAAGGTAATATTGTAATTTGACTTTTAGATTCAGGGTTCATGCTTTTAATATAATATAGATATGAGTTTAAGTTTGGTGCATCGTCAGTGTATAAGACTTTGTACACCATCAGGTAATCTCAATGGTAAACATGTTAACTTTATCAAGTAATTAATAGTACTACTTTTTAGTAATATAATTATAATTTACAGAAGAAAAAAAGTTACAGGTAAGTTGAGTCCAATTTGTTCTCTAAAACTAATTAATTCCTAGTTGTATTGGTAACAGATTTATTTCCTTCTAGTTCTGACGTTTTTCTTGATTTTTACCAACTTAAATCAAAACCAGAAGTTCTTCAACGTATTACTTTTGAATAAGTCCATCATATTACTTTTGAATAAGTAGTAGTAAATTACATAACTTTAGTTCTGATTTAACTTTTTGAACGTATAAGATAATTTTTCTATGTAATTTGTAAGAAATCTAAAGTTTAAGATTTTGTATACTTGCAAGCTTTTATCAATTAATGTCTCTCAAATCACCGATCCATTTTCTTTGAAGGGGAGAAAGAGACCGCAACAGACGGAAGCTTTGAATAGGGGAGGGCGAGGAACAATAAAAGATTAGCGTATAAATTTTAGAAAAGGAAAATTAATTAGAAAAAAAATTGGAGACCTGCAATTGGCAGGTTAATGTCACCTGATGATGTAAAAAAGGTGCACCAAACTTAAACTCTATAGATATATATTATAGTAATTGAGTTCATAGTCAAATATTTATAATTTTTAAATATTTTGATGTATCTCTTAATATGAGATATGGACAAAAACTAATTGATTCACTTAAATTTACAACTAACATTGTAGATAACAATGTACGCAATCTTTGTTTATTGATGATAAACTTTGAAACCACCTCAAAATTTCAACCACAGTACATCAATCTTTTACATATGTTTATGATATTTCAATATAAAATAAGCATCTGAACGCATGGATTAATTCCAAAGTCCCGTAGAGATAAAACAATACAATACTGCACTAATTTATAACAAACCACACACTCCCAAGTCACAACATATATAATTATGTCTGCTTATCCAGCTTGATCTCTTCATGGTTTTTCTTGGCGTTCTTGGCATAGGTCTTGAAGTGAAAGTTGAGAAAAAGTGCTAAAAGTGAGACATTAAAACTGAAAGTGAAGAACCAAATCCCTATCCCAGAGCAACCAAACTCACTAGTCAAGTGATAATACATCAGTGCGCCCAAACACACAAAGCAAAACATGAACTGCCCAATTTGTACGTCAGTCACCAATTTCTTCCACCTTGGCCTTTTTCCAATAGCAGAGAGGAAATAATAAGCGTACATTAGCACATGAACCGAAGCATTAGTGATCACCCCAGCATGCAACATGGACTGGCCAGTTCCAACACTAACATAACACAAAAGTGGCACCAATGCATGGTGGTACACGTGGAGGAACGTGAGTCGTCGAGACCGTGATTTACTAAGTAGGATCAAAAGGGTGTCTACGAATTCAAGAATCTTAGAAAGGTAGAACACGTAGCCCCAAAAGAAGATCGGTCCTCGAGGAAGGGTATTTTCATAATTTAACCTGTTAAAACAGATGACCCAAGTCCAGTTGTGGACGTGGGCTGCCATCTGGTGGAGGACTGAGAGGCCGCACCCCACGGCCATTATAAACGATAGGATACAGAGGATGAGGCTGTGGGTGGCGGTGATGAGGCGGAGGATGGTGGCGGAAACGGTGGGAAGTAGTGATGGGAAACGGAGAGATAGTATAGTGAGAGACAAGTAAATGAACATTGACACTATGGGAAATAACCAGGTGGAACCAAAAGTTTGTCCATGCTTAAACTCAAACTGACTGATAATTGGGTGGCCAACTAGCCAGTAGTGGACTATGGAGTCAAGACGTTCCATTTTTATGAGGTGAAGAGATGGATGTTGTAGTTCTTATGGAGAATGAAAATATATATAAAGGTCTTGAACAAGGAGAACCGCTAGGTGCTCAAAGTAAACAAGATTAATATAGGAAAAAGACTTACCACTTTATGTTTTGCTCCAATCTGTTGTTCCAATTATGTTGCATTTTTCACAAGTAGGGACCTGGCCAACCTCTTTACTGTTATACTCGTTTAAAGTTGCCTAATTACATTGTACCTGTCGTGTGGGTTTAAATTACTTTGACCACTATTTAAAATAGGTGTTTACACTTCTTATTATTGTATAGTTTAATATAAGTCTTTAACTTTATGCGTGGTTTGGTCGTTGGTTAGAGTCATGCATGTATTAGTAAAGCAGAAATTAGTTAGGCAGGAATCGGTTACGCAAGGATTAATTAATTATGTATGGTTTAGTTTTTTATGTAATTAGTTAATTCATACCACATATATGCATAAATTGACTCATAACTTATACATGCTTTAAGTATGGATTATATATAATGTGATAACCAAACATTTAATTTTGTGTGCTCAATTTTATACATAGCAACTTAAATGCTACCAAACATAATATACTAGGTATGCTAGTTTTCATGTATGATTCATTTCCTAACCAATAACCAAGCGATGATATTGTGCATGTGTGGGAAATTAGGATAAGTGACTTGCTTGCATGTCTTTCTCTGCTGATACAAAGAAACTTTTTACACATTATCAGGTCTCCCAAGAGGATATTTATAAGTAAGTCTCCTTAAAATATGAAATTTGTAGTCTTGAAAATAAAACAGATTACCAGCTATAATAGGTAAAGGCGACCTAATTATGTAAAAAGTAATTCCTTATACTATCCGTGTATGCTTTCATTGGAAAAATGACTGGTATCTAAAAGAAAAATCAAATTGTTGTCCAGATTCATTCCCTTGCGATCTTATTAATGGGTTAATTATATTTTTGGAATACTATTCTAACATTATTAGCTTCTGGCAATGGTAACAGACCATTTATGAGCCATAATCATTTCTTTCTATTCATGAGCCATTATCTTTTGATAAAAGTACGTAGTAACATAACCCATCTTCAGCAATGACAATTCATTTTGATGATTTGATACTTGTTATACTTTTCTTTTGTGGAAGATAGATCAAGATTATAAATTCTTCCTCTTATATTATATAGTGTTTGGTTTTCTTTCTTATTTATTCTTTGTTGTTTCTGCTCATAGTTTATATTAGAAGAACTTATTGAATCTTAGGAAAAACACATTTACCGGTGGAATATCCTTAAGGATAATATCCTTGACACGCCTCGTAAAATTCCAAACAATCTCAAGGATATTCCGCTCGACTTTTTCAATCTGAGAAGATCAACAATGATGGTAACCCAATTGGTGATCCCATGAAGTAGGTTTATATATATGGGTAATAACAAGTCATTAGTTATCAAAAGTGCACTACTATTAAATTATGACCTTCCTATGGTCTGTGAATATAATTAATACAATAGTACTGCAGGGTAAAGGGAGGTAGATTAAATTCTTAATTCAATTCATATTCTTTATAGGTGGTAAATTACTCTGAGAATACTTGATGATTGGACTTATTTGAGTGTGGAGTGGAGTCGGTCCTTTGAAATTATGACAAATGTCTAGAGCACTCATGAATAAAAGACGCGCACATGGCTTATTAGCACAAAATCGCGACAAACAACAATGTATGTGGGGGTATAATGTGATAGCTAAGACACTGAACTTACAAAAAAATCTTGATTCATAAAATTTTTAAACTTCACCAATTATTCTGTAAGGTTAATCTTATTTTATCTAGGTCTAGTTCTAGTCGAAGAGACACCAAATTCTACACATTATGCTCATTGTGAAACCCCGCCAAAATTTCTTATTTTATTATATTCCTTGATCTTCTTTTTGAAATATGTGGGAATTGTTGGAAAAATGAATGCGGTATCTATGTATAAAAAAAAATCCTTGCCTAAATTCATTCCTTTAAGATTCTATTACTGGTTTAATTATATTTGCAATATTCTAACATTTTTAGCTTCTGGCAATGGTAACAGACCATTTATGAGCCATTATCATTTCTATTCACGAGCCATTATCTTTTGATAATAGTACGTAATAACATAACCTTTCTTCAGCAATGACAATGCATTTTGATAATTAAATCCTTACCTATATATATTCTTGTAGTCCCTTTCTTTTGTAATAGATCAAGATAAATTCTTCCTCATATATTATACGAGATAGTGCAGGATTTTCTTTCTTATTTAATCGTTAGTGTTTCTGCTCCTAGTTTATACTAGAAGAGCTTGTTGAATCGTGGAAGATACAAATTTACAGGTGAAATATTCTTAAGGACAGTGTTCTCAACACGCATCAAACTATGAGAATTTCTAAATATTTTACGTAAAATTTCCAACAATTTAAACTCCAATAAATATATCTACATGCATGGCAGTTGAATAACTATTTCGCTGTAATATACAGATCAGTAGTTCATTTGGCTCGGAAAAGCGGGAAAAAAAGAAGAAGAAAAAATTGGAGAAGAGAAACTTTGTTGAATTCCTCTTCCGTGAGTCCTTGTATATGTGCCAAACTGTTACCTATCCTTGGTGTTGACACGTTACTAATAATATTTTGAGCATGATGTTACATAGTTGCTTTTTTTTTTCTTTTGCGTCAAAATTACTCTTCCTTTAAAAAATATATATATTATCATATAACATGAACCAAATTAATACTGCAATTTTAAAGCTAAATCAGTATTTACATCGACTGATGCACAATTACCACCCACCTTTTCCTTTAATTGTGATTTTTTTTTTTTTGGTTGCATCTAACTATGGATCGGAGTGGCGGAGCCAAGAATTTAAACAAGGGAGTTCAAAAAAAAAAATCTTATGCTAAATTGATTATATATATGCATAGAATTATTACCCTATTAATATAGTTTACTTTTTCAACAAAGGGGGGGCAGGGGCGGAGCCAGGAATTTCATCAAGGGTGTTCATATTTTAGGACAGGTGATGTGTGAGGGAAAACAAAAAAATAGCGCATGAAGAAAACACACAGCCGGGATTTGAACTCGCGTCCTTAGTAAGAATTTGCACACCCTTAGCCGCTGGGCTATCCTTGTTTTCTATGTCAAGGTTGTTCATTACTAGTATATATTCACAAAGTTCTATATTTAATATAGGCATCCGATAATTTTTTCCGATGAAGGGTGTTCATATGACCACCCTTCAATGGGTGTGGCTCCGCCCATGAGGGGGGGGGGGGGGGTTCAATTGGACCCTATGCACCCTTTGCCTCTGCTCCTGGCCATATTGAGTAGTAAGGATGGTGAAGCTAACTGCGTGGATGAATGAAATTCCTCCACCTTTATTATCGGAGGTCTCAACTCTCAAGTTAAAGTACTGAAAATGGTAAAATCTTTGGTAGGGCGCGTTTTTTCTCTTTAATAACGTGTGCAATACAAATATGAATTAGTCGGGCTAGTGCACGCAAGCTACGATGATCTACTTTTTGTTTTGACCGCTTTATGGCTTTCTCATGTTACATAATAGGGAATGTATGGATATTAGGAATCACATGCACAAAACCAAAGGAAATCAGACTCTTGCATGCACTAGCAAGTAGTACTAAATAGCTAAGTACGTTAGGACTTCAGGGAGACATCCTTTTCAGTAGAGATTTGCATATATATATATATAGAGTTCTCTTTTACAAATTTGAGAATATATATTCTATATGTATGTAATGTAACTCTGTCGAACAGGTAGATCGGACGATATTTATTCATTGAATGAACTCAACATTATGTTAAATTATGATATTCATTGTGGAGGCTGTACAGAGAAAGTGATTATTAAAGGAATTAAGAGAGGCCTAAGTATGAGGTTACACATTCACAATTATAAGTTATAACGTTATATCGTTCTTTTGAGCCAATAATTTTTTGGTTGATTTTAAGTGCAGTAATTTTACGGTCTATCTCATTTACAAATTTGTTTAAGCTATATGTGTTATGGGTTGATGACAATTGCCTTCATAAGGAAGAGTTTTTTCTTCTTCAGCTGTTTGTTAGAACGGAGAAAACGAGTCTACTTACTTTTAGAAATATAAAAAAGACATACTATACAGTTTCTGAAAAATTGAAACACGTAAACGTAAGCTTGAGCAACTGGGGTTAAAGTTTTGCACTTCTTTATCTCAACCCCTTCTGTGAACTATATTGCAGTAGGGAGTAATATATTTTTATAGATTAAAAAAGGATACAAGTAATTAGGTAATTGAACATTATTCATTTAATTTAATCAATATTCTAACACGTGGCAATAGTCCAAGAGGTGGGACTGGAAGGGATCTACCCCATTTGATTTGATAGTTCATACTCAACTCAGTTGTTGAAGTCTTTCATATGCCATTCCCCAATGTGACATATATCTCTGTTAGATATAGTCTGTAAATATATGAAGTTAGATCGTTCGCAATGGAAGACAAAAATGAGTTTGACGGCTTTATATATTAAAATCCTTCGTAATTCAGTTTTATTTTAAACTAGAATTCAATTTCAAGTTTCAAGTAAATGTGGGTTCATGATATATTCTTCCCACTTTTTAAATTTAGACCTATCTTCATGAAGTGGCGTGGCGGAAAAATAATCTGCAGATTTAAATATGAGATTTATTGTATCCAGAAAAAATATTAGTATCCTAAAAAAATATTATTTATATTGCACCAATCTGAATCGGAAATATTTCTTTAAAGAAAGTCGATTTCACCCCTCAAAACCTTTCTTGATTTCGGTTTTGCATTCTATATTGATTCTTCTAATAATCTCAATGAGTCAAGACAAATGTATATTTGGACAGGACTAAAGTTTCTTGCTGCACAGATAGGTTAGATCCATTTTTGTTGAACATTATTGGTGTCTAACTAAAAGTGCAGGTGACTTTTATAGGTGTTAACAATAAGCAAACCTTGGTTTGTGAGGAGATGACTACATAGATAATAGAATTAGTATTGCTTCTATTATTATCTCTTGTATTTCTCACCGAGAAGATACTCCTGAGTCCAATCAAATGTGAAGAAGCTCTAATTGCTAATTAGAGCTCCAGAACAAAGCTTTTAACGACGAGGTACTACCAAACAACTATAGTAGCAATAGAAATAATAGCCATCACATTCGACGACAGTTCCAGTCCTTAGTCATAGATGCATACCACATGAGAACTCAAGATTATTAGAGTTCACTGCTCGATGTGATCAGTTAAAGGATATATATGTTACTGCAGGTTATAAAGACGATCCGTGATCCTTAGAAAAAAGACAAGAACTTATTCCAGTACCCTTTTGCAAATATGATACTGCAATAAGGATCAATTCATGGGGGTGCCATGAATGTTGTCAACTTTCATTATCACGACTTTGGGTGTGTATTGACTTAGCATGGAGACTGATTCTTTCCAGCCTATGTTTGTGGGAGAAAGGAAGGATTAATGCAAGGTTAAACCATTGCCCTTCGGTGAGATACTTGATGAAGGGTCTCACTTAGACATAGACGAGGATTAAAAGTTTGTAGAAGAGACGCTACAGGACCTTCAAGATAGGAATGCCACTGAAAAAGAAGTAACTTTTTCATCTAGGTATTGAGAGGTAAACTAGTCACTAGTGTCCAAACACAAATCTCTCTTTTTTGTGTCAGGTGTTCTTAATTAGTTCATCTAACGCTTCGAGTTTGGAAGTGTTTCCTTAATGTCATTTTGCAATTTGCGGAGAATCCAGCCGATATGATTGTGAACTCAGTCATCACAGATGTGGTAGCCCATAGGAATCAATCTTCCCATTTGGCTCTTTACCATATTAGCTCCTACGGCAGGAATAAACTAAAAAGTGCTGATAAAGTAAAAGTTTTTTTTGATTACTTCACGAAGAACCCATGGATTGACAAAAGAGGAAATCCAGTCATAGTGTAGAAATTTCATTGACTGGATAGCATGGCAAGCCTTCACAAATACATAGCAATCCAGTACATGCATGTCATCATTAACCGTTAGTTTCCATACTAATGTCTTCATAAATAAACTGTAAATTACGCCTTTTTGGCTTCACTTGGCCACATATAGAGTAGGACTGTGGTATAAAAATATGGATCCACCAAATAACAACTTTTAATTCACTAGAAAACAACATCCTTTTTCTGTATTCTATATAATTCGTATTATTTGTGTACTCACATTAAAGATGTGAAAACGAGTGACTTGCAAGTTGCACGTATATTAGAAAGACAGAAGGAACTACATTATTAACCTATTCTGCTTCAGCTTATTGGTTGAATTACTACCTTTCAAGAGAATGACAAACTTTAGATGAACAAATGAGAAAAGTGAGAATCTGTGTGTACGTGGGATACAGAAACGAAAATAGATATCCAACTCGATCTCTAATGTACTATAATTAGTTATCTTTCTAAAAGTATTTCTTTTGTTATGCACTTATGCTGACTAAGTTTTCTAATATTATTCTATGGAGTTAATGATAGCCAAACTTTTGGTAGAAACAGCCTAAACTACTTTTAGCCATAGGGCTACAACCTTCTAATACATTAAACTATTTAGTACTAATAGTTGTCCATTAATATCAACAGTTGGGTCCTATGTACTTTGTTTTCATTAATATAACGTGAATAGCCCAACAACTAGCTCCACGGAGCCGCACCTAACTAAAACTAGTGCTCCATATTGTACGTAGCAGCCCATCTCAAGACGGACTTTGGTAATTCACTATAAATATTTGTCAGGACACAATTGTGTACTGTACATAGGTTGCATTCCTTTCAGGTTAAATTGGTATCTAGCTTAAAATCCAGGTGATTTTGTATATGTGATAATGCAATACTTAGTTTTCCCAGTACTTGTAACTTGATAATATCTTATGTATAAACATTTATAATATAAATTTGACCCTATTAATTTCCTTCACCTCTAGCTCACTTCCGTGAACATTCTCTATCAATGGAATCGTGCTGCATTAACCAGTTTCTCGAAGGCAAGACCATTTTCATCACTGGTGCAACAGGCTACCTAGCAAATAGAACTTTCTCTATCTCTTCACTGTCTCTCTCTCCCCCTTTAGGTTGAACTAACAGTGCTTTTTGAGTAGATACATACATAGATGATATTACAAGTGATTTTATTATATATTAATGTAGTTCTCACGGAGAAGATACTCCGAGTCCAGCCAAATGTGAAGAAGCTTTACTTGCTAATCAGAGCTCCAGATTCAAATTCAGCTAAATAGCGTTTCAACAGTGAGGTACTACCAACTACTATATGATCGTATATAGTAGCAGTAGAAATAATAGTCATCACATTAGACTACAACTCCAGTCGATAGTAACGCAAACCACATGAGAATTGAACATTTTATCGGTTAAACAATATGTTTTAACTGCAGGTTATAAAAACAGATCTGTTCAGAGTTCTAAGGGAGAAGTTGGGCCCCAACCTACATGGCCTTATACAAGACAAGGTTTTCCCAGTTGCAGGTGATATAGCTTGTGATAGTTTGGGGATAAATTTTGAGCTGAAAGATGACATGTGCAGAGAAATAGACATAATTGTAAACTCTGCTGCAACAACTCGATTTGATGAAAGGTAGTTAGTCATAGAGTAATACAAACATTCTTTTTCCTTAAGTAAAAAGAAAAAAGTTTAATTTACTCATTAGCGCGACTTTTTTGCAGATATGATACTGTAATAAGGAATGCACTGGGTGCCATGAATATTATCAAATTTTCCAAGCAGTGTTTAAAACTAAAGATGCTTCTCCATGTAAGCACAGGTCAGCTCCATCACGAGCTTAACCAAATTTCACTATCATGTGACTTCTTTGGGCCTACTGACTTTAGCATAATAAGGACGTGTTCATTTCAGCTTATGTTTGCGGGGAAAAGAAAGGATTAATACTAGAGAAGCCATTGAACTATGGTGAGAGGCTTAATGGAAGCTCTCGCTTAGAAATAGAAGTGGAGCAAAAGTTGGTAGAGGAGGCTAAAGGACCTTCAAGATAGGAAAGCCACTGAAAAAGAAGTTACTTTAGCTATGAGAGTTCTAAGTATTGACAGGTAAATGTTTCAAAAAATTAGCCTCGCTCATTGATACAAATATATATCGTATTTGCACCAATATAATTATGATTCTTCAGGGCCAGGCTACATGGATGGCCAAACACATACTCATTCACAAAAGCAATGGGAGAGATGCTTTTGGGACACCTCAAGGAGGATCTCCAACTCATAATCCTATGACCAACAATTATATTAAGCACTTACAAGAAGCCATTCCCGGGATGAGTTGAAGGAATGAAATAATAACTATATATTGTTTTTGTTTATGCATGCACACATGGAAATTAAAGAAGAGTTAGTCTTATCAGTAAGCACAAGTATACTCTGCTTCTTCTTTCCACAGAACCATAGACACCTTCATTGTTGGCTATGGTAAAGGAAAACTAAATGTTGGCATGGTTGATAGAGAATCGATGACGGATGTGGTATGTGAGTCATGTGTATAGTGCATACCTTACAACAAAATGTGCAAGTTTCTTTTGTTTGCATCAGCTGGTCTTAATTAATTCATCTACACTTTGAGTTTCTACGTATTTACTCTAATTCCTTAATGCCATCTTGCAATTTTGCATAGATTCCAGCCGATATGGTTGTGAACTCAGTTATTGCGGCTATGGTAGCCCATAGAACTCCATCTTCCCTTACAGCTGTTTACCATATTAGCTCCTCAAGAAGGAATCAACTCAAAATTGATGATATTATACAAATTGGCGTTGATTACTTCAAGAAGAATCCATGGATTGACGAAAGAGGAAAGCTAGTCAGAGCGAAGAAAGTTCATGTACTCGACAGCATGGCTAGCCTTCGTAGATACATAGCAATCCATTACATGCCACTATTAACGGTTAGTTTTCATAGTAATGTCTTCTTTAAAAAACTGTAGAATTTACACCTTTTTTACTTCACTTGGCCATAAAGTAGGACAGTTCTAACTTGGATTATATATGCTTATAGATGGTTACTAGAAAAATATGCACACTTCAAACTTAGAACAATTATGTCATTGGCTAAAAATCAGTTGGTATAAACTAGAAAACTCATGATATTATGAACTAAAAGAGGGAAAGATCCCGATATGCATGAGAGATGTATAGAAAAGGAATTTTATGAACATTGATGCACGTCAGCATTGATGGACTACCACTGGCTAATTAAGTTTATAGTTTTAACATGTTTCAGATATTAAAGTGGGCAAACTTGATACTTTGCCAACATTTGCAAGACCTGCATCCGGACTTAGAAAGAAGGATCAATCATGCCATTCGACTAGCTGAACTCTACAGGTCCTACTTGTTCTTCAAAGGAGTGTGAGTTTATTATTACTTTAGATTAACTCATTCAAATAGTCAACAGTTTATTAGTAGTAATTATTAAATAATCAAATTTAAAGCTTTCCCTAATTGCTATTTTATTCCAACTCCATCGCTACTGATTTTTACCAGTTTCGATGATACCAATGCTGAAATGTTACGAATGGCAACAAGAGAAAGTAATGCAGATGATACATTTAACTTTGACCCAGCAACTATTCAGTGGGAAAAATACTTCAAGGAAATCCATATTCCAGGAGTAGTGAAGTACCTTTTCTAAGAAAGCAGAATTATGTGAACAAAGGAGGCTGATATGCTGCTCTGCTTACACTAGAAAGCTGTGTTGCTGCTTACATTCTATTATGGAGAATTGAGCAAAAAGTGCCTCCATTTCTTTGTGAATTTGGGAATGGAGAAAAATGGGGTGAAGGGGTTTCAGTGGGAATGGAATTTATTATACTCCTTGGTATTTGATGATTGGAAGAGTATAAAGAAACAGGAACGCCACTTTGGTAAAGGAATGGGTAGATACGATAATACTGCAGAACGTATATGAGGGTCTACTACTCTTTTCAAAAGCAACTAACGGTTAATCGCTTTTTTCTTAAAATAATTCACTTAAGAATTACAACAACTTGCTAAACAATATTTGTATAATTAAACTATTATTTTATTTTGTCTAAGTATTATATAAATGTTTCTTTTATTTTCTCTTAATGATTTTTATGATTATTAGGTAAGTTGAGTAACTTTTTTGTTGCAAACAATTAGTTAGGTTGGTGATTTTTTTTATTAAAAACTAATTTAATGTTTGCAATATAATAAAATCAAATGACGGAAAAGAAATGAGTGACTAATTTTGTCAGAAGCATGAAACTCCACGATATATATGTCTGAGTGTTTCAGATACCAACACAGTTTATTGAAGTTTCACTTGTAAAAAATCTAAACTCGTTAATACTTAATACTACGATGGAGTTTCACATTGTAAGGAGTTTCCAACTCCAAAACAGAGAGTGTTAAAGTTTCACTTGTAAAAAATTTATATTCTTGCATATCGAATTGGAGTTTTTCTATAATAAAAATTACAGAATTCCACTTTTGTGTGCTAGAGTTTCACTTGTAAACGTTCAAAACTCTAGCACACCACATTGGAGTTTCACCCATATGAATTTTTAAACTCCAAAATATTATGCTTTTTTCAATGTTTTTGCGTATTTTTAGCTAATCGTATTTGCATACAATACATATACAATTAGTGTCTTATTGTCTTAAAGTAAATTAATTAAGCATTGATCTTTGTATAAACTCACATAGTTTAATTTATTTATTTTTCATAATTAATTTAGGCTAAAACATCTTCGCTTTAGCGAGAAAAAAAAAAGTCAAAACCAAAGAAGAAAATAAAGATTTGTTTCAGCCCATTATTAAGATCTTCTGAATTAAAGGGGGCCTAAAGCCCAAGGTGAGAGTCCGCTAGGCCCATATTCACTCTTCGCTGCCCCAAATCCCAATTCTGGAAAAACCATTCGCCATTTGCATCTCTTTTGCTTCACCATTTTTGTCAATTATTATTATCTAAACTATTAGCCATTTCCCCCAAAAATATAGAAAAAGAAAAAGAAGAGACGAACTCGCGCTTGGGAATCTTTTGCTGGTTATTTGCGTAAGTTTGCTAACTTCAGTTGAAAGATCCATTTTATTTATTTATTTATATATATGTCTATTGATGTCAAGTCAGAGTAGAATTCTTGTTTGACTCTCGAAATTCAATCTGTACTACATATATTGGGACAGATGGAGTCATATACTTTCTTTTTTTTCTTTTATTAGCTTATAGAATGTAAATTCATTATAAGTGGTGTTTTCTTTAGCCAAGGTCTACAGAAGTTATATGCATGATCTAACCTTTTTCACAATCAAAGGTGAGACTTTTGGCTTTCTTTAAGTTCCTTTCTTTGTGGAAGATTTTAATAGGTCCATTGATACTCATGAAATTATGGTCTTACCTTTGTAATTGAAAGGGTTCGGATCAGGGAAAGGATGTCGTTCATGAAAGGTGATTTGTTAAGCAGATCGAGAAAGCTTGTCAAAGGCTTAGCCAAAGCCGAGCCTGTCTGGCTCAAGGCTATGGAGAAGTACCTCATACTTTCCCTCCTTTTGTTTTCCTTTGAATTTTTTATTCAATTATATCCTTATGTTTGCTTGTTTTTGTTCAAGTGTTTGCATCTTTATCTAAAAATTTAAACTGCTAGAAAACGTGTCCCCTCAATTGTGGTCTAATTCTTTTTCTTGGGCCAAACACGACAAATATTTGTGTTGATAGTAGTAGTGGTGAGACTTGAATTTAGGACCTCTACGTGTTCTAATACTATGATAAAGTGGGTGTACAGCTTCATCTAAAAGATTAATCTATTTGAAAGGTCACATGTTCCCTTTTTTTTTTTTTTGGAAACTCCAGGAAAACCCGCAGCCGCTATCCTTCGGGTGCGCACTTGGTAAACCCCCCACTGTGGAATAGCCTACAAAACCCACAGGGGATGTAAACCGCACTAGGTTCCTTTTATCATTACTTTTTAATCAATTTAGCTTTGCAACTGGCATCTAAGAAAAGCATTTTTAAGAATGCTCATAGGATTCTTGGGCGTGATTTTACTAGAGTGTATCCATTTTGCCTTGAACATGAAATAGTGCTCCTAATGCTGGTTGTTGCTTGGAATTTTGTTTGAATCCAGGGCTCCACCGGCAACATTCCCTCGTGCTGAGAAGAAGCTGCAACCCATTAGTCTACCCGAGGATGTCTATATCAAGAAGTTCTTCCAAAAACATCCAGAATCTAAACATGAGGATGCCATTAAGTATGGCTTCTGACCTATTCATGGTTCTTAGAGCCTGTTTGGATGGGCTTATGCCTATAAGCTGTTTGCAGCTTATAAGCTAAAAAAAATAAGTTGGGGTAGTCTAACTTATTTTTTTTTTGGCTTATAAGCTGTTTTCAGCTTATAAGATGCTTTAGATAAGCTAAGTCAAATGAGCCCAATTATTTTTTTGAGCTTATTTTAAGCACAAAATGACTTTAAGCTGGCCAGTCAAACACTCAAAAAAGTTTAAAACAGCTTATAAGTAACTTATAAGCCAATCCAAACGGGCTCTTAGTATGTATTGTTTGACTTCCGCAATCATCAGATAGTAGCATTTGCACGTGCTCTGTTAATAAGCTACCCCTGAGGTGTATGCCATGTTGTACTGTTGATCCTAGGGTCTCAACAGCTCAAGTGTGTTGGCTTTAATAGTTTAACATGCAATATGCTGCACATCTAGGAAACAAGTGGGGAAAGGCGCTACCAATGTACATAATATGAAAAGTACTATATCGAGAAGTAAAAAATCTTCTATGCTCTCAGCACATCTTGTCTCGTGCAGTCGGGGGTAGATTCAGTCTTTTATCGTAATTCATTATTTTCCTATTGGAGAAATTGGCATGTTGAAATTATCAACTTTTTTGCTCAACTGAGGCTTTATTCTTTAATACTTTTAACAGGATTTCCGGATTTGACCCTCCTCCAGCCCGTCTATTCGGGTGGCGAGTGCTCGAGTTAAAGGAGCAAGGGGTCAGCGAAGAGGAAGCTATGGCTGTTGCTGATGTACGTATCTCGTCTTTCTAAATTCAAACAAATTCGTTGAGGCTCAATCTTCTTCTTGGACCGCTCTTTAAAAACTGTGTGATTTTGTTGTTATAGATGGAATATAGAGGAGAAAGAAAAGCAAAAAAGAAAGCATATTCTCGACTGAAGCAGATTGCACGACTTCAAGGGAAGAAACCACCTCCCAATCCATATCCAAGCGCTATCAAGGAGATACAAGCTGAAGAAAGGAAGTTTGTGCGCGATCGTTTCTATAACCGAGATATTCTTCAAATTGCGGGGAGACTGAAAGAGGAGAGGCAAGCGGAGCTGCAAGATAGAAGAGGTGGAGGTGGCTGGTAAAATCCACAAGGTCTTGGTTCTAATAGGTTTTCTTTTCTCTCTTTTGATGCTTCGATTATGTATCTTTCAGATATTAGATCTCTGTCCAAGTGGTTACACTTTGTGGTAGGCTTGGAGTCCTTTTTCAGTTAAATTGAAAAATAGGTGATAGTCTGAATTTAAAAGAAGCAATTTCTATTAACGTGATTCAACTGCCTTCACTGATGGGAATTCGCGGATTTCAATTTCTATTTTCATTTCCTTTTTCAAAATTTTAACCATTCAATGGTTCAGCTTACAAGAGCGTGACGCTAATGTTGACAAGAGATTACGGCCACGAGCATTTATTCGATTTCAACTCTGTCCGTAAACACTAAATTTGTGATGTATTTGGCCACATCGAATAAGCATAATTACAAGTCCTCATATAATTGTCCCTACATAGGGCTCTGACAAAATGCAACACTCGTGGCCCACCTCACCACACCTCAAACATGTCCATCATTTTCAAAATTACTCTATTTTTTCTCACTTAACGTACGGTAAAACGCTTCCACCAAAGTATTCAATTTTCAGGATTTGAACTCGAATTACGGTAAAACGCTTTCACCAAAGTATTTAGTTTTCTGGATTCGAACTCGAAATTTTAGAATAGAGAAGTACTTAATCTTAGAATAGAGAAGTACTTATAAGTGTTCTTTAACTGTTGGTAGTTAGTTCTTGTAATTATTCTATCCTTAAGTTAACTTTTCCTTGGTACTTTTTTAATAATTCAAAGAAATAGTTATTGGACTTTCTAATTTAGTGACTCATAAGTAACAACTTAAATTACTGTGTCACGAAATCAAAATTCGACAAATACTAACTCCTTAGTTTCTTGGTAGAAAAGGAAGAAGAAAAAGAAAGACAACTAGGAAAAAGGTACGTCTATAAAATAAAATAAACGGAGAAGGGCTAAATATACCCCTGTACTATCGGAAAATGGCCAAATATACCCTTCGTTATACTTTGGGTCCAAATATATCCCTGTTGTTATACTATTGGTTTAAATATACCCCTGCCCCGTTAAAGTTGTCCAAGTTGGACATTTAGTCCCATGTGGCACTAATATTTGATGAGGTGAATGCCACGTGGCCTGACACCTCACCACCCCTAACCTATTTTATCTTTTCCCTCTATTTGTTCTTCCACCATTTCCTTCCCCTCCACCATCATTGCCACAACTAAGAATTGAGAATTTTGGCACTTACATAAAGACGGAGAATTCCTTCGGCACAATGATAAGAACTGGCAAAGTCAATTGAATTACCAAGATATACCTGGCAGTGATCAATAAGTGTCAAAACAAGGATCAAGATGATTGTTGCAAAAACAGTGTACAACTGCTTATACCCAGAAGAACCATCCCATTAGCACTCAAAAATAAAATATGCTCCTTGAAAGCTCAATCCGAATCAGAGGAATATTGATAGGGCTTCAGTGTCGTTACCATCTTAGGCAGCACCTCCCAAATCTTAATTCTTGGAACATGGTCCTAAAATATTTGCATTTTCACATTCCCAAATTTCTTCATTTCCCAGTTCTCCGTCTTTATTTAAGTGTCAACATTCTCAATTCTTAGCTGTGGCAATGGTGGTGTAGGGGAAGGAAATGGTGGAAGAACAAATAGAGGGAAAGGGCAAAATGAGTTAGGGGTGATGATGTGTCAGGCCACGTGGCATCCACCTCATTAAAAATTAGTGTCACGTAAGATTGGATGTCCAACTTGAACGGAAGAGGGATATATTTGAACCAATAGTATAACAGTAGAGGTATATTTGGATCTAAAATATAACGAAGGGTATATTTGGCCCTTTTCCGATATTACAGGGATATATTTGGCCCTTTTGCGTAAAACAAAAGCAAGATGAGTACATAAAATTCAACTCAACCGTTGGGGTGCTTTCAGGGGCCCTCATCTATTATTCCTTCACCAACTTGGTTGTCCGGTTTCTATATGCTTTACCAATCATCAAATCCAAAAGAATCAATTCCTTCACCACTGAAATCCCTTCACCCCATCTTTCTCCATTCCCAAATTCAAATCAGCAGCACAAAAATGGAGGCACTTTTTGCTCAATTCTCCATTCTTTCAGACCAAGCTCTTTATGACAAGAACTTCGACCCTTACACCATAGAAGATGATCTCATGAAGCTCTTTGAAGTGGAAGCTTACAACGCTTGGGCAGCTATGGAGCTCCATCAAGAAAAGGAAGTTGAAGAAGCTGAGAATTACATGAAAGAAGCAGAGCATCATATTAACACTGCTATGGAAGATGCCATGGAAGAATTTCGCCGTTTCGAAGAGGAAATGAACCAAATGGCTAAAGCTGAGTATGATAGCCTTGTTGGTGTTGCTGAAAGAGCTAGAAATATGGGAAAGACTATGGAGAAAGTGGCTACAATTGCTGCCAAGAAGTATATTGAAGGTGCTGTTAACTCTGCTGGAGCTTCAATGAAATCTGCTATTAAAGCCATTTCTTCTCACTCTAACAAGGTTCATCCTTCTTGAGATATCTTTCACTAATTATCTATTTCTTCAATTTGGACTACACTTGCTATAGTAATGTGTCAGCCTTGCTTCTACTTGTTTAGCTCTTGAATTTTAGTGGATTAAATAAGCAAAGTAACTATCAGATCCTTGGAACATATCATCTTTAATTGTTTTCGAATTAGTTTAAGCTATTTTACGCCACGCTGATGAAAAAAATAGAAAAATTCATCAAATACGGGAATGGATTGGAATAAATTATCAACAGAAACAAAAAAGTTGAAAGATGAAATGACATTGTATAAAATCTTGTATGGTAAATAAAAGCTATATTCTTCTGATAAATGCAGTAACATGCGTACAAGAAAAAAAAAACCAATCTTTGAGTTCAGTTTGCTGGTAGCTAGTTATCATAATATGTCTTGGTCACTACCCAATGTAATCCCACAATAGTGGGGTCTGGGGAGGGTAAGATGTACACAGCCTTACCCCTACCTGGGTAGGGAGGCTGTTTCCGATTGACCCTCGGCAACCCTCCTCCTTTATCCGGGCTTGGGACCGGCAATGTGAGCGAGCTCACACAGGCGGAGTTAGTTATCATAATATGTGAAACAACAAAAGTAGTCCTTCAATATTATTACACATAATGCTCGAATAGCATCAGAAAAATATAGTTACATATAATACTGCCAGTATTTTCTTAAACTGACATAGTCACTTAAAAAACCACATAATAGAATTTAAGCAGCAACATGTACAGCTTTCTATTGTTAGCAGAGTAGCATACTAGCCCTCATTTATTCACATATTCTTCCTTCCTGGAAAATGTACTTCACTAATCCGGGAATATGAATCTCCTTCAAGTAATTTTCCCACTGAATGGTTCTTGGATCAAAGTTGAATGTATCATCTGCATTAATTTCTCTTGTTGCCATTCGCAACATTTCAGCATTGGCACCATCGAAACTGGTAAAACCAGCATGAATGGTGTTAGAATATCAATTTGGAACAGTTTTAAGTTTGAGTAACTAGTTTCCAGAAGTATATCAAACATGAACAAGTTACGGATGCTAGTTCAAACATCAGAGGGGTCTAAAACAAAATGAACATAGAATTAAGATGAAGAAAGGAAGGGACATCAAATAACAAACTCACATTCCTTTGAAGAGTGCGTAAGGTTTGTGGAGTTGAATAGCGTGATTGATACTTCTTTCTACTGTTGTGCACACAGTTTGCAAATATTGGAAAAGTATCAAGTTTGCCAACTTTAATATCTGAAACATGTTAAAACTATAAACTTAGCCAGTGGTAGGCCATCAATGCTGAAGAGCATAACAACATTCATAAACACTTGTATACTTTTATATACATCTCTCGTGTATACCGAGGTCTTTCCCCCTTTTAATTAGTTCATATATATATATATATATATATATATATGAGTGTTCTAGTTTATACGAACTGATTTTCGGCCAAGGAGGGTTTTAGTCTAACTGGTTAGTTGTTAGCAAACCTTTATATTCCGTGTATCCGTATTTTCGAATAAATATATCTTTAAGCACATATACTCCAAGTTAGTCACTGTCCTACTTTATGGCCAACTGAAGCCAAAAACACGTCAATTTTACTGTTTATTTAAGAAGACATCACTATGAAAACTAACCTTTAGTATTGGCATGTAGCGGGTTGCTATGTATTTGTGAAGGCTAGCCATGCTATCCAGTAAATGAAATTTCTTCACTTTGACTGGCTTTCCTCTTTCGTCAATCCATGGATTCTTCTTGAAGTAATCAACGACAAATTGTACAACATCACCAAGTTTTAGTTGATTCCTCCTAGAGGAGCTAATATGGTAAATAGCTGTATGGGAAGATGGAACTCGATGGGTTATCTTAGCCTCGATGACTGAGTTGACAACCATATCGGCTGGAATCTTGGCAAAATTGCAAGATCGCATTAAGGAATTAGTGTAAATACTTAGGAACTCGAAGTGTAGATGAACTAATTAAGACCAACTGATGCAAACTAATACATTAATACATAAGGTATACACTATACACGACTCACATACCACATAACTGATGCAAACTTGCGCAACATTCTGTTTTCCTTTGCCATAGCCAACAATGAAGGTGTCCACGGTTCTGTCGGAAGGAAGAAACAGATTGGTTTACTAAGAATTGTTCTTCTTTTGTATGTGTCCATAAGTGGTATGTAATTATTACCTCGATCCTTCAATCCATCCAGGGAATGGCTCCTTGTAGGTGCTTAATATAATTGTTGGCCGGAGGATTATGAGTTGGAGATCCTCCTTGAGGTGTCCCAAAAGCGTCTCTCCCATTGCTTTTGTGAATGTGTATGTGTTTGGCCATCGATGTAGCCTTGCCCTGAAGAATCATAATTATATTGGTGCAAATATGATAGATATTTGTATCACTGAGCGAGACTGATTTAATGAACCGCTTACCTCTCAATACCTAAAATTCTCATAGCTAAAGTAACTTCTTTTTCGGTGGCATTCCTACCTTGAAGGTCCTTCAGTGTCTCCTCTACCAGCTTTTTCTCCACGTCAATGTCTAAGTGAGAGCTTCCATTAAGCGTCTCGCCATAGTTCAATGGCTTTTCTAGTATCAATCCTTCCCTTTTGCTACAAACACAGGCTGAAAAGAACCAGTATTTATGCTAGAGTTAATACGCCAAAGAAGTTACATGATAATGAACTTTGGTTAAGCACATATATGACGGAGCTGACCTGTGCTTACATGGAGAAGCATCTTTAGTTTTGTACACTGCTTGGAAAATTTGACAACATTTACGGCACCCAGTGTATTGATCCTTATTGCAGTATCATATCTGCAAAAAGCGCGCTGATCAGTAAATTAAACTTTTTTATTTTTACTTAATGTTTATAATGTTACTACTAGTATTCTATACCTTTCATCAAATCTAGTTGTTGCAGCAGAGTTTACAATTATGTCTATTTCTCTGCACATCTCATCTTTCAGCTCAGAATTTATCCCCAAACTATCACCATCACAAGCTATATCACCAGCAACTGGGAAAACCTTTTCTTCTATAAAGCCATGTAGGTGTGGGCCCAACTTCTCCCTTAGAACTCTGAACAAATCCGTCTTTATAACCTGCAGTTAAAACATATCGTTTAACCGATATAATCTTGAATTCTCATTATGTGGTTTGCGTGACTATGGACTGGAGTTGTATTTTAATGTGATGACTATTATTTTTACTGCTACTATATACGATCATATAGTAGTTTGATAGTACCTCGTTGTTGAAACGCTCTTTAGCTGAAATTTGAATCTGGAGCTCTAATTAACAAGTAGAGCTTCTTGACATGTGGCTGGAGTCGGAGTATCTTCTCGGTGAGAACTACATTAATATATAACAAAAGCACTAGTAATATCATCTATGTATGCATCTCCTGAGAAAAACACTCTTAGTTCAACCTAAAGTAAAGAGAGAGAGAGAGAGAGTGGATGTACTCTTTGCTAGGTAACCCGTTGCACCAGAGATGAAAATGGTCTTGCCCTCAAGAAACTGGTTAATGCAGCACAATTCCATTGATGGAGAATGTTCACGGGAGTGAGCTAGAGCCTAGAGGTGAAGGAAACTCATGGGGGTTAAATTCATGCTGTAAATCGTTCTACATAAGATATTATCAGGGAAGAAGTACTGGAAAACTATGTATTGCAGGAAAAATATACTGGAAAACTAAGCATTGCATTTGCACATATACAAAATCACCTGGATTTAAGTTAGATACCTTGGATTCAACCAGAAAGGAATGCAACCTATTTGTGCTGTAACAATTGAAGTCCTGTCCAAATATTTACAGTGAATTACCAAAATCTGTCTTGAGATGAGCTGCTATTTACAAACAGTGTACTAGTTATTAGTTGCGGCTCAGTGAAGATGCTTATTAAAACAATTCAAAGATACTTTTATACGGTGTGCTATTGTCCGTTTTGAACCAAGTTCATACAGTTCTGCCGAGAAAAGTCTCACATTCATGGGCTAATTTAGAGATTAATTGAGCGCTACCTGCATTTTTCAAGATGGAAATTTATTGATTAATTATTTTTGTTATAATCAATTTATTCTAGAGTAGAACTAATTGTTTTCCATTTTTTTTTTAATCTTTCTTGAGACATTGATAATCTTAAGTATGATTTTATAAAAAAATTAATTTTGAAAAAAATCTTATTGTTGAGGTTACTGCCAAAATTTGTAAACATTATTCTATAAGGAATATAAGTATTTAGAGAAGAATCTAATCTAGTTGCCTGATTGGGCACATTACTTAAAGTATTAATATATTTTACTTATACAATTTCTTTTAAAACTTTTAATTCCATTAAAGAAGCCTAAAACCTAATACCAGAGAAATTATCTGTGTTTAAGGAACATTCAAGATTAAAAGAAAGAAGTAATTAAGTGTAACTACAAACAAATACACTAGTTGCCTTTGGCGAAGTAATTACTTAATTGGTCAACGCTAAATCGATTGTCACTGAAAGGATACAATTACATTCTCAAATTCTCAAGGAGAGTTAAAAGTTGCAGGCACATGTTGTATTACATTTAAAAGGCGTTTTTTTTATATAAACCCGTATTTTATTATTCCTGTTTTACTAATTTTTTTTAAGGAGGAAGACTTATTAAAATTAAATTTGTATTTAACTATTTTTGTTTTCTATTAATTAGTATAATGTTCTTTTATATATATATAAGATACTTTCTCGTTTCATATATATTCTTTTATTATTTTATAAATGAAATAAATCATAAATTTTAGACTATATTAACATAAGTTGGTGAAGGTTATACTTGTAGTTGGATCTTGTCATAGATTAATTCAAATGATAATATTATTTTCTTGGATGACATTATTTAGGGCCTGTTTGGAAAGCCACCTGGTAATTGGAATTGGTGTAATTACTAGGGTAGTAATTACACAGCCTAGTAATTACACAGTAGTGTAATTACAACGACCTGTTTGTTTGTCATAACGTAATTACAGTGTAATTACAAGCGTGTTGTTTGGTTGCACAAGTGTAATTACACAGTCAGTTTAATTTAAAAATAAAATTTAATTATAAAAAATTTAAAATTAATATTTAAAAAATATTGCCTTTATAAATAATATTAAATTAGTTATTTAATAACACATTGTTTCTTGAAAATATATTAATTAATAATCATATATTTGTAACTAATATTGTAACAAAAATAATTGATATATATTTTTCAAATTAATATTTAATTATAAAACTTAAAAGAAGACTTTTTTTGTGAGAACGTCATGGATTGGATGTTTGACAAAAAAATAATATTAATAAATATAATGTCATAACATCATTCAGATGTTTGACACAAAAAATCCATCAAATGTAAGTGAAAAATAAACAACATGCAATGTGAAAGCAAATAACTTAAAATTGAAAATATAACCTAAATTCAAAATCCAAAAGAAAAAGTTCAACATAATACTCTTATGTCAAATTCCAACATTACATAAGTAAGTTCCAATGTAGCTTAAGTAAATAATTCAAAAGAAAGGAAAAATATAAGTCTATAATCCCATTCACAATGAAATTATACTTTAATAACGTCATCTGTTATATGTCAAGTTTGTTAATAACTCATTCTTTCCAATATTAAGAGGTGTAGTTTCAAATATTAGAATAATAACACGGTTATGCTAAATGAATAAAATAAAATAAAAAATACGAGCAATTACATGGAATCAAAAGAAGTAAAAGTTGGGAATGAAAAGAAAGAAAATGAAAAATAAATAATATAAAAAGAAAAATACATTTTAAAAAATAAAAATAATAAAAAAGTAAAAATAAAAAAGAAATTAAAATAATAGAAATAAAAAAAATATTTAAAATCAAAAAAATTAAAATAATAGAAATAATAGAAATAAAATAAATTAAAAATAAAAATGAATTAAAGTAAAAAAATAAACAGACTAAAAAGTAACCCTGTAATTACACTGTAATTACACCCAATTCTCCCCCCCCCCCCCCCCCTTGAAAATTGGAGAGTGTAATTACACCCTGTCAATTACACTCAATTCTCACCTAACTGTGTAATTACCTGGTCAAACAAACAGGTCAAACTGTGTAATTACACCCAATTACACTCAATTCCAATTACCTGGGTGGCTTTCCAAACAGGCCCTTATTCTTTACAATAGCAGTTACGATTATATTTTTAGTACATTTGGAACATCAAACTTAGAATACCTAGTAAGAAAGAATATTTGATATTTTCAGAGACTTTCCTTCAGAATTGGCCTTATAATAACTAACCTATCCCATAATTAACGATTTTAATCTTACTTCTCTTATTTGACTTCTTTGTAACAACTTTTTTCTTACCTATTCACATTAATGCGAAGTTACTACAATACGACTAAGACACATATTTATGGAAAATTAAGAGTAAACAGTTTAATGTATTAGTAGAAGGTTTGGCGGATTCTACCAAAAGTTTGACTATCTTCAAGACTGCTTTTATATGACAATATTAATTGTTGGTTGGCGAGTCATTAATTCCATCTCCAAGACCACGTTGACTAATTTAGAAGAATTAAATACCAGCTTACCAGTAGAGAATAAGAGTATTGAAAAACTTAATCAGCATAAAAAAGAATTATATTTTTAGAAAGCTAACTAATAGCCTGTTTGGTCAAGCTTCTAAAAATAACTTATTTTAAAAAGTTTTTTTTTCCAAAAAAATACTTTTGGCTAAAAGCAGTTTGTGTTTGACCAATTAATTTAAGAAGTACTTTTGAGCAGCAATTAATGTTTGGCCGAGCTTTTAAAAAGTTCTTTTATGTTTATTTTTCTCAAAAGTACTTTTCAAAAAAGTGCTTTTGGACAAAAACTATTTTTTTTAACTTCTGAAAAACTGCTTCTGCTACTCCCTAAAAGTACTTATTTTCTCTCAAAAGCTTGGCCAAACACCTTACTTTTTTTAAAATAAACACTTATTGAAAAAATAAGTACTTTTGGAGAAAAAATAAGTTTGGTCAAACAGGCTATAAAGTAATCAATATTCAACCAAACCTAGGTATGAAAAAATTCTCCTAGGTAGCACATCGTCCTTTTAATGGATTTTACGCGGCACGAATCTGAATTAGTCGTGTCTCATACCGAACATCGTGTGGAAAACCAAAACAAGTAATTCAACCAACAAGCTAAAGTAGAGTAGTTGAGCAATATAATTAATTCTATCTTTATGTTATATGTGCAACTTGCAAGTCACTCATTTTCATTTCTTTCTGATATAATTCGGAGTACTAGATACTGTAACATTTGAACATGTTAAAACATGCTTTTATCGTCATGATGTTTTCCCTCTAAATAAGCTATTCTGGGGTAGGCGTATTACCTCAGCATTGTTGGTTGACCTTCATATGTAATTATCCCGACCCATATTTCCTATTTGTAACAAATTTGTTTTAAAAATGATTTAATATAGTACTCTTGCCATCCCAATTTATGTGGAACCTTTCGAATTTTGAGATTCAAACAAATCGTTCTTTGATCGCAATTTTTTCATATATAGTTTTTAAATATTTTAATTGTCAATTATTGTGACTTACATATTTTTTAAATAGTTTCCCCATGTGTAAATTTTATTTCAAAAAACTTGAAGATTTCATGCCCAAATTCACGAACAAAATTAAACTATTTGATTTTCGAAATCCTAACTGAGCCACATAAATTGGACAGAGGGAGTAATAATTAGGTAAAAAATTTCAAACAAAGAGGCCCGTGGATTTAAAACCATATCACCTATATTTTGGGAAAGTGCAGAAATAGCTATTTTAGGATTCCGTTTTATAGAATAACTGAAATTTATAAAGTTTTCAAAATTTAGTCGCCTCATAATTATCTCCGGACCGTCAGATCTGAAGTTGAAATTGGGGGTTTGAAATTTACTGCAGACCTTTGTGTTTGAAGTTAGTCTCTACCAATGCCTAACTTCAGAATGCAATACAAATTAATAAGATTGAAAGTCTGAATTGTGGCCTTGGTAGCCTAACTTCAGACTTGACAGTCTGTGTAGCATTCCTGAAAATTTTGTAAATATTTAATACTTTATGACGCACTAAAGAATATTTAATTTATCATTTTGTATGTCAAGGACGTTGCTAGATGTGAGTTCGTTGTTTGAAGATTTTGGATTAATCATAATTTGGAACTGTCAGAGCGACCATTTAGCTATTAAGGCCGACTTGAGGTAAGTTAAACTGTCATGTGAGATTTTCATGAAACTTCATGATTTCGAACTGACGATTGAAATGAAATTTCATGTCCGTGTAGGACAAACTCGCATGATCAATTACCATTAACCATTATGTGGCTTGAAGTACTAATAGTTGACTTATAAATTTGTTCTGTGCCTTTTTTGTGAACTCAATAACGTTTTGTGCCACATGATGAATTATAAATATAATATATAATGTGTTGTTGCTATAAATGTTCATGGCATGCATTGAAATGATATTTTTGGATCTCAAATGTAAACATATTACTAACTTAATATGAGATAATTAATAACCTAAGGCATTAATCTTCACGTTCAAAACTTTTAATCTATATGATCTCTAACGTATAAACTCATCATTTACACAATGGATAAAGAATCAACAAAAAGATAAATGGAGTAACTAGCAAGCACAGATGAGTATACTGCATGCATGTGCCCACGTACGCAATAAACTCTAAAATTATAAACCAAGTGAAGTGGAATTCTTTCAACAAATTAATTAAGCTCTCTTTTATTCTTTCTAATTAATTAATTGCAAAGTTCCATTCTTAAAAACCTTACTACTACTATACATTATTGAATTCGTTCTGATTATATCATCAACCTTGTGAAACTTACTTCACAAACCAATATATATATATATTATATCTAATAAGGGTCAATCTAACTTTTTTGTGGTACTTAGTTAGAGTTTTTGGTTACATTACAACTAAGATTGCCAACTAAAGGTTTCCTCTTCCAAATTTACCCCTATATTTGTCTTTTATTGTTTCCTCTACTATGGGGTATTTTAGAAATATTAAGGCACTTCTAAGCCTTTTTTTATAGTAGAAAATCCCTTAGACTAACTTCTTGAAGGTGATGAGATGTACTATAACTTGTTCGTATGACTTATTTTTACTCCTATTTTATTTCTTTATTATTTAAGGTGTCTCACCAATTTTGGTAAATTTAGAAAATTTTAAGGTCCTCTTAAAACGCTTAAGAAATTGTGAACTGTGATGATGTCAATTAAAAAAAAACACGTCACTGTGCATAATTTGAATGAGAGAATACACCACATTTGCAGTTACCTTAATTAAAACATGTATTGCACAAAAAAAATGAAATTTCTCTAATTAACAACTCTTTAATTGTTCAGTGTGAAACTTTGAAAATTTAATAGATAAAATTGGTCTTAATTTGTATTAGATATTGTTACCTAATTTTTTGAAAGAAAATGTTATATTGGATATATGTTGTTAAAAATTAAGAGACTTTATGTATTTGTTTGAAGGTAAAAAAAAAAAAAAAAGGGGGGGGGGGGGGGGTCAAAAGTAAGGACAAAAAAAGAATTTTTGTTTAATTTTCAAATATTTTTATGCAATTTAAATATATGGGTAGCCTTTAGTTTGTAAGAATTTGCAAAAAATATCGAACTAATCTTTCAATAATTTAATGTCATAAAGAGTGGAAAAAAAATTACAATTATAACTTTTAATCTTGATTTTGGGGCCGCACTAGAGTTTGCAGAAAAAATCAAACTAATCTTTCAATAACTTAATGTCACAAGGAAGCGGAAAAAAACTAAAAAGTAATTACAAATTTAATTTTTAATTTTAATTTTGGGCCCGGGCTCAGCACGGGCCAAATGCCCACTAGTAAGTATATATATTTGGTAACTAACCATGTATATTAATCACCAAGTAAAATCATCACAAAGCCAAAAGCCTAGCACACACTGCTAAGTGCTAGCTATCTCAATGAAGTAGACAAGGGAGGAAATCCTCCTGTGAAAAAATATGCTGAAAAGATAGAAATTGAAAAAACATAGTTATGCGGCAACTGACTAATTACACCGGCAGAAGGTCTAACATTTTATTGAACTATATCTTTACAAAAGACAAATTGATTAGATCAAAATGCAACAGCAATAAATCAAGAATGAACCTTTAATTAATGAGCAGAGATAATTCCCCCTGAAAATTACGCTCTGTCACCACACTCACAATATCAATCAAACGGTCGGGTTTATGTAATGGATTTGTGTTTTTTTATACATTTTTTTTTTAATTAATGGATTTTTGTGTGGACATTTTAGATGTGAGATACCTCGACTTAGAGCCCGTTTGGATTGGCTTATAAGCTGTTTTCAGTTTTTTAAATAGGGAGCAATGGAGAAAGATAGTCATTGGATCAAAAGTTAATCCCATGGCTATCCTTCACTCAGAAAAATGATTGAGACATTCTGCACGACATTCCGTAATTCCAATAAAGAAAGCTACGAAAAATTATGCTCCGTCCATTCCAATATAAATGAATTTTTAATATTATTTTTATCCAAAATCAATGAATTTTTTAAAGTTCAAAGATGTATTAATTTTTTTTCTTCAAAATTAGCCATATCTTTAATGACTATCTCTAGGTTTAAGAAAAGTTTGGAAAGAAGCGAAAGAGTAATACTACAAATTATCCTTTAATTAATATCCTTAATTAATCTAAAGGGATGTGCCACACCCCCAAAAATTCATTTATTTTGGAATGAAGAGTATATATTTTCATGAATATTTTGGTCTTTCACATCTAAATGTAAAGACCAAAATATTCATAAAAAGTTGTGATAAACCTTTTTATTCTTTTAAAAATATACTACAACAACAACAACAACAACAACAACCCAGTGAAATCCCACAACGTGGGGTCTGGGGAGGGTAGAGTGTACGCAGACCTTACTCCTACCAAGGTAGGATGGCTGTTTCCGAGAGACCCTCGACTCAATAAAAACATAAAAAGAGGTCAGATACGGCTAAGAGATTCAAAGCGATATGGAAATGAAGTAACGCAAGCGACACAGATAACATAGAATAATCAAAGCACAGGAAATAACAGATAATAGCATAATAGCATAAATTAGAGCACAAGAAATTATACTACGATAATGCGACTATTAATAAGGCAGGGTAATGAGGCGACTAAAAATATACTATCTCTTCAAAATACCTTAGATAGGAGGTTGTGGAGGACGCGAATCAGGGTAGAAGGTTGGTAGGTAGTAGAGCATTGTCTCACGTATTCTTCCATACTAGTAGGAGTAGTATTATTTTTGTAGTTTTTTGTCCTTCGATTTCTGTTATTATCTGATGTCTCTTGTACTTCGATTATCGCATTAGTTTGCTGCAGTTACTAGAGATGATTTGGGGAAAAGGCCACTTCTAAGTTTTGATTTGCAATGTGGCCACTCATTTTCTTTTTTATTTAATTTTCGTTGGTAGGGTTTAGAAAAAGCAAAATGGGGTCAGTTTTACAATTTTAAAAAGATTGGGACTTTTAACTTCTATACTTTAGTCCATCTGATTTCTTTGAAAATATACAAAGACCCACTCTCTCTCCTCACTCCCTATCACTTTTCTAAGTTAAAAAACTCTCAAGCTTCCAAGCTACTCTTCCTCTCATCCGAGCTTTGATATTATTCCATTGTCTTCCCCAGGTATTTTCTTTAATTTTGCTTCTCTATCAGAGCATTTTGAGCTCCATACTGCCCAGAAAAATGTTAATTTTTTTTTCCGTTCTTGAAAAAACCTTTTGTTCATAAAGTGTTCATAAGCTCTTCTTTTTTTCAAATCCTTTAAAATTTTGCCTCTTTTTTCATTGAAATGTGTGTTATTTATACTTATTTTGCTTGTTTCGATCTTTGATTTAGTGTTTTTACTCTGTAAATAATGGTCTATATTAATAGACTTTTGGTCGATTATTCTTATTACGTGGTTCAACAATGTTGCAACTCTGTCAGAGCATTTTTCATATTGCCTTGAAAGTTGTTAGCTTTTTCTGATTCATGGTGTTCATAAAATTCCGATTTTTATTCAAAATTTTGGAAGTTTAGCTGTTTGTTTCGATCTTCTTCTTTTTTTCTTCTTTTTCCTTATGTGTTATTTATACTTATTTTGCTTGTTTCGATCTTCCGTCTTTTGTTTTTTATTTTTGCAAATGCATTATGGTCTATTAATAGACTTTTGGTCGATTATTCTTGTTCTTATATCGTGGTTGATCAATGCCACACTATTGTTTGTATATATATATAGAGGCGTGCAGATATCAACGGTTCAATCAATTTATTTGTGTTGTCAGCTGAAAAGACGATAAGGGAAAATATTAATGAGGGAGATTCCTTGTTTGTCAATAATATAAACAAGGATATGATGTCGATGAGTTCACCGTAGTCGACAGTGGACTAACCGCCAAAGTCAATCTACAGAACAAAACATGTTCTTGTGAAAGTATGACTTGGTGAAATTACTGTGTGCTCACGCGAGGGCAGCATTGAGATTGAAGTACGATGTTGATTATGGTTCAAGCATCTACGAGTATTGTTCGCCTATGGGAAATGCCAGAGAAGTATACAAACATGTTCATTCTCCACCCCTGTACAAGCCCAAACTTGGAAGAAAGAGAATTAAGTGTATTCATGACATCACGGAAACTTTCAAGCCCAAGGTACGTAGCAAAGGGAAGAGAAACAAGTGCTCGATTTGCAAGGGGGATGGTCACAAGAAAACAACGTGTCGATATTTGAGAGAGGATCTCACTTGATATCTTTAAATTTTAATGTATTTTTATTGTAATAGTTCTGAAAACTGAATGCAAGATCAATATTAATCAACTTTGTATCAGTTTATACTCTAAGTGAATTTATAATAGAATTTCAGTTGGTCTATGATATTTCACAGTTAGGATATTAGTCTTCCTTTTGGAGGTTTATACTCCCCAAATTAAAAAGCCTTATCATGGGGAACTAAGCAGCATAATGAGTACCTTTTTTAATTCTGTAGTTTCCACGTCTAATCAAACTAATCAAATTTAGCCATTGGGTGACGTTTCACTTAACCGATGCACATGTTTCTTTTTGTTGTAAGTATTTTGCAAAGCTTTCATCGGTGAAAGTTAGTGATGGAAGCTTTTGGTGAAATGAAATATATGGTTGTTGTTCATATTTTTTGTGTTGTGTTTTATTTATGTCCTTTTTTATTATTATTTTTGCATTTATTTTCTAACAGTCAAAATAAAGCTAAGTGTGATAGGTCCATTAATAGACTTAACTGATAATAAACGATTATGATCTATAATAACTCATTGACACGATCTATGATGGACCTTTAAGGTTGTTTATAAATCACAGAAATAAAAGTGACTATTGGAACAAGAAGCCTGCTAAATTTGCACAAATCCAACATACAAAAAAAAAAAAAAAAACACTTAACCCCAAACTCCAAACCCCAAATCTAAAAAAAGTCAAAAATAAATAAAATAAAAAGACTTGATCCTATTTAAAGATTATAATAATACTTTAATACATCATATGAGAGTCACCATCCATTAAACACATGAACCAAAGAGTTTTAGGACACCTAATGATCCTTAAATCACTAATATTAGTCTAAAAAAGTCAAAATAAATAAAAAGACTTAATACTATTTAAACATTATAATAACACTTTAATACATCATATGAGAGTCCATATCCATTAGAAACACGATCCAAAGAGTTTTAGGAGACCTAATGGTCCTTAAATCACTAATATTAGTCTAAAAAGACAAAAATAAATAAAATAAAATAAATAAAAAGACTTGATACTATTTAAACATTATAATAACACTTTAATACATCATATGAGACCTCCATCCATTAGACACATAATCCAGAGAGTTTTAGGACAAGTAATGGTAATCATAACACCACTATCCAATAAGTCTGACAATAAGCTAATGTTCTCAAAGCACAATGTTCCAAGGAGAACCATTACTTGTTCTAAAGCTCTTTGGATCATGTGTATAATGGATGGGGAGTCTAATATGATGTAATCAAGTGTTAATATAGTATTAAAATAGCATCAAGTCTTTTTATTTATTTTATTTTATTTAATTATAGCCTGTTTAGGCAAATAGAGGTCTGGTTTATATATCAATTGTAGTAGAGTATAGACGAACTACTTAATCTATAATGTACTATGATCGTTGGCGATTATACACTTGTGGTATATTATAGACCTATCCACGCCTTAGATTTACGTAGTTTGGGGTTTGGGGTTTGACTTCTTTTTTTTTTAATTATTTTGATGAGCTTTACATTCACCAGGCTTCTCATTCCAAAACAGTCCCCTTTATTTACTTAGTCTATAATATACTATGCTCTTTGGAGATTATAAACTATTGGTATATTATAGATCTATCCACGGTCCCTTAGATTTACGCAGTTTGGGGTTTGACTTTTTTATTTTATTTTTAATTGGTGGTGTTTGGCGGTTCAGCAATCGATGAGCTTTAAAAGCGAATATATATCATATACGTATAGGCTATACCTAGTAGATATATAGATATATCATATACGTTATCTAGTATAGAATATATATTAAGTTATTATTTACTATACCTAGTAGATATATAGAACACAATCTTGGTTTATTAAATACAATTATACAGTTGATTAATATTGAACTGACATTCAAGAAAAAACACAATGAAATACATTTGCTGAAATATTTAATTGAAGAACCAAAAACTGTAAAGTACAAGAAAAGCATATTTAATTGAAGAACCAAAACTGGAAAGTACAAGAAAAGCACAATGAAATACATTAAAAAATACATCAAGTTCATCCCTCTCTATTTCGGCACGTTGTTCTCTTGTGGCTGCTTCCCTTGCAAATTAAGCACTTGCTTCTCCTCCCCTTTACACGTCCTTTGGGCTTAAAAGATTTTGCGATGCCAGGGATACACTTTATTCTCTTCCTTCCAAGTTAGTTTGGCTGCCCATCACACTCTTCGACATTAACATCATGATCATCCGTATCCATTGAATGATCACCCATGCTCTCATTTTGCATTGAATTTGCATACACTGGCTGTTGTGGGGGTGGGTGTGGTGCTGCTGATGTTGACGCTGCTTGAGACCTCTCAACAACATTTAATATCAAAACAGGCCTACAACCATCAGCAGCAACATCAAGCATATACAACACCACATGCCTATCATTTGTTATGAATGAAATTTCCCCTAGTGGACAAAGCATTAATCATATAACTAGTGCGCAAGTCGCTGGGGTCACAATCTAACTCCCCGCTTTCCTTTACACTCTCAACCAAATCGTTATATGTACCATTGCAACGCACGGCGATCGGCACTATCACCTTGCTCGCAGAATTTCAAATCCAACATTTTGGGGTCTCCACCCATTTACCCATGTAATCACCACCTAATATAACATATTCTTCAACAGACGTCATACTAACGATATAATAGACTATTGCTATGGTCTATAATTGGTCGATGCCTAGACTTAGAACAGTACCAGATTCAGACTAAAAAAAAATTAGCAGGGATATAGCTCTTTTAATGGAGAATTGACTCAAAAAGAGGATTAGAACAAAAGACGAACTCCACTACCAGTAGACGCGGATGGAATTGGCACCTGATAATTGAGCTTTGACAATAATGATGAAAATAATTCGAGCTTCTTTTCAATGATTTCTAAGATATTTAAGTTACAATGACTGAAGTGGGGAAGAAATCTGTCGTTTGGGACTGATTTTGAGATGAAAAGCTAGAAATTTGGTTGGAAACGGGATCGGAAAAGTGCAGAAATGGTGAGCAATGAGCTTTTAGAGGGAGGGAACAAAAAAATCGGGCTGCTAAATTGGGGTAATTAAATGTTGGTGGTTGGGGGCTGTTTTGTATTTTTTAAAACTTTGTGTATAGGGGTGACAACATGGGAGACTTCATTTGATGATGTCATAAATAGTGGCCCTTTAGCCAATTCTTTGAGACTTATAGCCTTTTGTCAAAATAAGTGTTGAGAATGGCCTTTTAGCAAAACACCCCCAGTTACTATTATTTTTCTCCATAATACTTATCTATAGTATTTTGCCATGGATGCTTTACTTCCGTCTATTCTTGTCTAATCTTCTTTGTCAAGCTTTCTCTTGAGCCGAGGGTCTTTCGGAAACAACCTCTCGACCTCCCTAGATAGGGATAAGGATTGCGTAAGCGCTACCCTCTTCAGACCCTGCTCGTGGAATTACACTGGGTATGTTTATACTATCTCTTCAAAATTAATATATAGAAATATAAAGGCACTAAATTACAATATGCGATGTATCTGGTACTATTTTACTTAAAGTACATCTAGTATTCCCAACTAATTACTAATGAAACTTATTATCTTGCTGCCAACCAAATGAATGAAACGTTTTGGAAATAAATTGATCAGATAAGGAAAGAAAGTTTGACGGTTAAACTTACCAAGTAATCATCTAGACATCTCAATTTAATACTGGTATCTCCTGGACACTCTCAAATCCGACTCGCATAATGTGTGTGTTGTCTTCACATTTGAGCGTGTAAGATGTCATTTCAATCCATTTCAGCTTAAAAAGTACAATTAAGTTTTCACTTTTAACCTTGTTATCTTCCTTTATTTCATTCAGTTGAAAATTGCTTTAAGTTACTGCAATACAATTTAAAGTCACCAATGCTTAATAAAAATATTGAGAGGCATTTTTTATTATTCTTCCAATCTTTTTTGTTGAACCTTCTTTTAAAAGACCAAAAGTGATATCAAGGGCCTCATTATTCTTACGGGATATGTGAGTTAATCTAAAGAACCATTTTTTAAACCAATTAATCAATATATTTTCAACTCATTTTTAACCCGTGCTTCAGTACTAAAAATCACTAAAAACCGGCGAAAAAAAACCAACGGATTAAAATCGACGGACTAAATTCTTTTTATTTAATATATAGAAGCAGCAGTAACATTAATTATCTATGTTATTAGTGCAAGCACCTGATATAGATAGAAGATATAGTGTTTTTTTTTTTGATATAGAGTACGTACTTACTCTTTGCTATAGGTAACCCGTTGTACCAGTTATTAACATGGTCTTGCCCTCGAGAAACTAGTCAATTCAGTGAGATTCCACTGAGCTAGAGGTGAAGCAACTTGGGGTTAAATTCATACTATAATATTTATTCATTCTGGAGAACTATGTATTTGCAGGAAAATAATACTGGAAATCTAAAGTTTGTATTAGAACATACACAAAATCGCCTGGACTTTAAGATTTTTTTAAGAAATCGACGGTGTATGGTCGGTTATTTAGTTATTTTTACGAAAACCGAGGGACTCCTCCAGATTTTGAAGTGCAAAACTGCAATTGAAGAGGAGAAATAAAAACAACGGAAATATTTCATCAAAGAGCATGTGTGGTTTGGTGGTAGAATTATATTGTACAGTGGCATAGCAAATACTTGGGTTCAATTCCAAGTTGTTACATTTTTTTATATATATTTCTGAAAAGTCGACAGAGTCCTTCGTTTTTTTTAATTTTTTATATTGGCTTCAAATTTAAGGAAACCGACAAACTTTTTATATCGGTTTTTAATTTAAGGACATCCGTCGGTTTCCTAATACCGACCCACCATTGCTTTTGTCTGAAATCTGTTAGCGCTGAATCTAAGTTAATAATTGGTTAAATAGCACATATCTTTACTCATATTTTCGATTTGCGGCCAAGAGGTATGAGCCAGAATCTTTAGTGAAAGATCCATTGGAAGCTTTTGGTGATGAGTCGGGCATTGACATATTTGATGAAGAAGATGAGAATTAAGTATTGGATGAACGCTTTGCTAAGGTGGCTAGGGATGGAGATCTTTCACCTAGGCAGCAAAGGACTGGATTCAAGACAAAGAAGATCCATGAAAGAAAACATTATTGGAATAGTAAAGTGTCTGAGGAGGTTGTTTTAAGTCAAATACCAATGAGAGTGGTAAAACAGAAGGAGACAAGTTTCAACTACATTAATAAGGTCCAATAGATCCAAGAAGAATTGATGAAGTATCAGGAGATTTTGGAGCGGTTGGAGTAAGAAGGCAAGGTGAACAATCAGATTTTTATCGAGGTACATCTCCTTGAAGATTTCAAAATTTCAAAGAAACAAGGGTCAAGCTCTAAATTCTTGCTTATTTTAGTTTTTCACTATTTAAGTATTATCATTTACAATATATCATAGAGCGTGTTATAAACTCCATGATGATCATAGAATATTTAGTTCTCTCTTTTCTTATTTTTTACACCGATGTTAATCAGCAATTGTTTTTTCTTCTTTAATTTTTTTAAGTAAATAATTCAGGGCAATTTGCAGGATTGTGCTTCGTTGTGGGTGGTCTTTAATTTTTGTCCCTCAAAATGGTGGTCTTTAAATTTCTGCCTTAAGGCAAAATTCTGCTCATGCAAATTCTGGGTTAAGGCCCAAATTCTGCCTGCATTGCCAGATTTGTAAAATTCTACCTTAAGGCAGAATTTTCATGGGCATAATTCTGAGCAAATTTTGCCGTGCGATTTTTTTTTTTTACTGAGCTAGGGTTCAAACCCATAATCTCGGGGTATTAGGCGAAGGACAAAACTTAAAGACCACCAATTTGAAGGACAATAATTAAATACCACCCCAAATGAAGGACAATCCGCGCAAAAAAAAAAATTATGCAAAATTGTCCAAACCAAAGAGGCCCGTGAATTTGCTAGTACTCTTAAAAAAGGCCCAATGGGCTAATCAGATACATCACATGCCCACATATGTTAATCCAAGATTCCCATTTTTGAACAACATTCCAAGCAAGCAGTGTCTACATTAGATCATTAGCAAGTCAAAATTGTGAAAAAAGAAGTAAAAGGGAATGATGAACAGGTGGGTGTTCTTGTTCTTGATAGTACTATTATGTTTATTGCACAAAGGCCAAGCTATATGGTTGACTTTACCTGCGACTGGAACAAAGTGTGTGTCTGAAGAACTTCACAATAACGTTGTCGTTTTGGCTGATTACTTTGCTATCTCTGATGATCATCACCATCCTAACCCCACTGTTTCAGTCAAGGTACCCCATAGTCCTAATTTTCTTTTCTTTTCTTTTTTTCAAAAAAAAAAAAAAATCTTTTTTGTTTTTCAGTTTGCATTAATTCACAAACTTGGGATTTATTAGTTTTAGTTCAAGATTAGGGAATAGTCTTAAATATTTATTTGCTGGCATACTTACATTCTTGTTTGTGTATTAATTCACAAACTTGGGAATTTATTAGTTTTAGTTCAAGATTAGGGAATAGTCTTAATTATTTATTTACAGGCATACTTCCATTCTTGTTTGTGTATTAATTTACAAACTTGGGATTTTATTAGTTTTAGTTCAAGATTAGGGAATAGTCTTAAATCTTTATTTGCTGGCATACTTGCATTCTTGTTTGTGTATTAATTCAGAAACTTGGGATTTTATTAGTTTTAGTTCAAGATTAGGGAATAGTCTTAAATATTTATTTACAGGCATACTTCCATTCTTGTTTGTGTATTAATTTACAAACTTGGGATTTTATTAGTTTTAGTCTAAGATTAGGGAATAGACTTAAATCATTATTTGCAGGCATACTTTTATTCTTGTTTGTGTATGTGAATCTGGGATTTGATTTGCTTAAAGGGTAATTTGGCATGATCCCTTTTTAGATATGTGTTAGATAACAATAGGTGTTTCCTTGTTGGCGTAAGGGTATAGTTTAAACTGATTGATTTTCAACTGATTCCTTTTGTATCAGCTGGAATAATGAGGTGTTTTTTTTATTTACGGGAAAGATTGAATTTTTGGTTCAAGTGTGCTAGTGTTATTTACTTTATCCATTTATAGACTAGTGTTTGTAAATAACTTACAAATTGGGTAATGTTTTAGGTCTTTGTCAAGTTGTCAAGAAGATTGCTTTGCTGAATTAATATCTTACTTTTTATTCTAGAGCATTCATTAAATTAGACATTATAGTCCGTTAGATTTTCACTGGAATGAAAATTTGTTTGCTTATTATGATAGTTCATTAGGTTTTTAACTGGATATGAGTAATTTATTTGCATAGTTTTCTTATGCTTCAGTACATTTTGACTTGTTCTTAAGTGCAGTAAAAAGGACTGACAAAGAATCAGTGAAGAGTCTAATGTTAATATTTCGCATAGTTTGTTGAGGTATAGAATAAAGACGTAGGATTGCTTGTGCTTCTGTTTAACCCAGTCCACTTATCGATAGTAGAATTAGTTACTCAACTAAGTTAATGTGAGAGAATAATGGAAACATATGCATATGTTGTGCTACATGTGATAGATTTCTATAAGGTACATTCAACCTTGTCGCTTGAATAATGATCTAAAAGTACTACTGTGAAAATATCAATTCTAAAAGCAGTGAAAAATGGATTTTTAGGTAAAGGACCTTGAATAGGAGGAATTATTAGTTGTTGCAAGATTAAACATTAAAGCAGCCAAAGCTATTAAGTCTGAATAAGTAAAAGGAAGTCGCATGTGTAGAGCTTTGTCCAGAAAACTTGGTAGAATGTCTCTGATCCAGAGTAGAGGCCCAAGATGTTTAATATAATTGCTTTGACACCAGAGTCAGTCTTATTAGGAGTGTGCTAGTAACCCTACCATACAATGTGCTATAGCTAGCACATGTGGCATTCAGAAGACCAGTTGCTAGTTTTGGGACTAACACCCGATGATTACATCTTTTCGAGAATTCCTCCCATGAGTTATTGCAGTAGGCCTCTATTTTACATTGGCACCTTATATACAATAGGTATTAGCTAGGCTCCATATCGAGGAACTTCATACCCAGGCGGATCAAACACTTGTCTTTGGCCAGTGATATGATGCCCCTAAAATTGATGGCTCTTGCTTCTGCATCATCAGAATTCATAACTTTACCCTAATTTGCTAAATGAAGCAAGCAATCACCGTTGCACTTGGCACTGCGAGCTATTTCACCCTATAGGCTTAGTCCAATTTATAGCTGATTTTAGCCTTGTGCTTTAGCTGGTCACATGATAATATCAATTTAGGCTCTAGATTCTACATAGTTCATGCTCGGACCTAGAGGCCAGACAGGTGCGGTGCCAAAATGTTGTGGCTTAAGTATAGACAGGTCCAAGGATACAAAGCATCAACTCATAAGCTGGGTAATGTGTTTTGTTTGTATATCCCTGATTTCTCCGCTTAATCAACAACAAATATGAAAGCGCATATGCTTGTGCGGTTGTGCCCTGAAGGGCTCTCTCTCTCTCTCTCTCTCTTTCTCTCTCTCTCTCTCTCTCTCACGCACACACACACAAAATAATCAACTGGCAGTCTGGCATTGGGAGGTATTTTAAATTTGAGGTGGTATTGCTAGTGTTTCCTCAAGATTCAGGTTTCTTTACTTGGCTTTGCTGAAATAGTTTATCACCCTTTTGTTGGGCTAGAACATCTGCCCAAAATTTACTGAAATTGTTGTAGCTGATTGTAGTGAATGTTATGGCATGTTATTACTTGTGCAGGTCTCCTCACCATTTGGGAACACCCTTCATCACAAGGAAAACATGACACATGGTCAGTTTGCCTTCACAACAACTGAGGCAGGCAACTATCTAGCATGTTTTTGGGTTGAAGATGGTCATAATCCAGGAGGTGGGAGCTTAACTGTTAGCCTTGACTGGAAAACCGGAATTGCTGCCAAGGATTGGGAATCGGTTGCCAAAAAGGAGAAGATAGAGGTGGGACCTGGTTTTTTCGCCCTTTCAGCTTTTGATCTTTGTTTATAACATAATTGTCTGAAACTAAAGCGCGCTAATTGAAGAAAGTATGGAGCCTTGAAGGTATAAAGGGGGACTAAAAGATGTGAATTTGAAGTATGTTTTACTAACGAGTTAAAAGGTCATACTTTAACGATGGTGTAATTGAAACTAAAGTTCTTTAAAGAGGGAAGTCAACGTCATGGATGTTACTTGGATTTGAAATCATGGAGAGGCAGGGAGAAAGCGTCAATAGTAAAATCTCTTATTTTCCATAGTTTGAAGGAAAAAAAGTATTGGCCTATTTTATATGACACCTTTATTTTAGGACGTCCAAATTGTTTGACACAATTCCAATTAATGTCATGTCGTACAACTTTCACAAATTTCAAAGAACTTAAATTCCATTTAAATTTGAACTTTTATGTGATCTTTCTCAACAAACAACTGTTCTGATGTCAAAATTTAATATTTTCTTCCATTGTTTCTAATATAGTAGATAAGTTAAAGTTAGATTCATCAATGTTGTATCCAATCAAATATTGACATATGGAATTGGTCAGATTTGAGATAGTTAATGGAGAAATAGCCTCTCTACCCAACAAATGTAGGGTAAGGTTTGGGTACACCCTACCCTCTCTAGACCCCACTTGTGGGATTACACTGGGTATGTTGTTGTTGTTGTTGTAGTTAATGGAGAAATAAGTAATCTGACTTATACTCTCATAGTCAATTGAACAACCAAGAGAAATTAGGAATGGGAGTAAAGCTTGTTGTTACCACATAAACTTAAATCTTTTCCCACAATCCCGCTGTGGTCTGGTCCTTCATCGGACCCTGCGCAAAGCTAGAGCTTAGTTCACTTTTGAACACTTTGCCTTTGTTAGTAGAAAACCCATTTGTTCATGAACCATTTATACATGGTGGTCCTGAGCATTTAAGGTTAATTCATGATCTTATGCTGAGTTTTGAGTTCGTTTATTCCTTTGTGTATCTTTGGTTATTTTTTTCTGGAGTTGGTAAGTGGTTGGACAAATGAATGTTCTCCTTTTTTGGGGGTGGAGGAGTATATGTGGAGGGGTAGCTTTGGTGGACTTTGTGACCTAGGATGTATCAGGAGTTAACTAATCAAACTTTAGCAATTAATAATGATTTTATTTTGAGAGTCAGACTTGTCACCTTGGCGTAACTGGTAAAGTTGTTGCCATGTGACCAGGAGGTCACGGGTTCGAGCCGTGGAAACAGTCTCTTGCAGAAATGCAAGGTAAGGCTGCGTACAATAGACCCTTGTGGTCCGGCCCTTCCCCGGACCCCGCACATAGCGGGAGCTTAGTGCACCGGGCTGCCCTTAGTCAGACTTGTCACCTTATAAATAATTCAGGAAAAAAACTTTGTGGAAGCTACATTTCGTGATGGAAGTTGACTTCAATGACTCATTCAAGAGCAGAACACTTTTAGTTTGTCTCTAACCTTATCTCTGACAAAAGCTTGTATTGTAACTTGTTTAAGCTTGGGTTATGTAGTTGTTATCTCCTCCTGTACAATTGATACATCGCTAAAGGATAATACTTTGGTTAGTCATTAATTTCCTTTTCCTGATAAGTAGATAAATAGATCTTTTCTGGAAGCTCTAGAAATTTTACTCAAATTTCTGCCTCTAGTAGGGTCTTGAACTTGAGCTGAGAAAGCTTGAGGGAGCTGTGGAGGCCATTCATGAAAATTTGATTTACTTAAAGACCAGGTATTTTAATTTGCTTTTCGGTTACTTACCTGCTCTTGTTGTTTCACGTTATACCATATTCCGTTTGTTCTTTCAGAGAAGCAGAGATGCGGTCGGTTAGTGAAACAACTAATGCGCGGGTGGCTAGCTTTAGTATAGCATCCTTGGCAGTCTGTGGCCTGGCGGCAGTTTTACAAATTTTGTATCTGAAACGATATTTCCGCAAGAAGAAGCTAATTTAGACTTTCTTTTGTTGAAATTACATTCGATATGGCAGAGAAAATCCTAGGACTAGCATCATTTGGCACTTTTTTGTGAAGCAAAGAATTATTTTTACTATGTGATATTAGTGGATCTAGCTTTTACTGTATCAGAATGCACACTTGAATTACTTTCCACTACTTTTCATTTGTTTTTTACGTGATCATTTCAGTGGACATTGTTGTAGTACATTCTCTGAAGCAGCAGTATTCTCTGTATCTTTTCCTCTAGTGATAGCTAGGGGAGGATGTAGCCTTTTGCCTACGGGTTCATCTGAACCCATAATTTTCAACACACAGTGTGTAAAAAATCCACTAAAATATCAATAAATGTGATATCCAAATCACTAATTTTAACGTTACAATTAAAAATTGAACCCATTAAACTTAAATTTTGGATCTCCCTCTTTACTGATATATTCCTTAGTTGTCATAATCACTCTCTTGATTATCCCTCTATGGTTGACGTTGCTCCTATAGAGTATAGACAACTAGAGATTTAGCATCTCCTGTTTAAGATGACGCTTGCATCAATTGAGCTTGTTTGTCTCTAGCTTCTTGTCAATCTAAATTGGGCCTGGTTTCTAAAACGATTTGTCAGGACTTGGAGATTGTACAGAGTAAGACCACTTTTCTTAATCCTACTTGGTATTATTTAATCCGAAAACTTGATAAAACTGCTTGATAGTTTATTTCTCTGATGAATTTAACTTTGGGTAGTACTAATAGCTTAAAGAATCTATATTATTAGTGTAATTTACCTTCCTTTTTATTAGAAGGTTATCCGCTTATTTTCTAGGTAATAATCAACTCCATTTGTATGTAACTATATCACCAAGTTCGGAGAGGGTTGTAATTACATTGAGTATTTCGTGTATGGGCAATGGGTCAATTAGTTCACAAATTTGTTTTTGCTAAATAATTGGATATCTAGTTTTAACTTTGAGGGTATCTTTATTAATTTAGGTGCTCTAATCATGTTTTACTCATACATACATTTTTGTCTCATATAGCATTCTCTTAAAAAAATAATACCCCACATAAATTTTCCTAATAAATTTCCGAATACAAAAGATGGCAATCAAATATTGTATTAGTAACAGAAGTTTACATCAATTTTTTTTTTCTTATACGAGAAATAAACGAAAATTTAATACACGTAATTGGCAAAAAGGTAAGCTTTTGCAATGACATACCAAGAATTGAAAACTGCATCTCAATTTCCAGAAAAGCAAGCATCCCATTTCCTGTGCATAAGAAGGAAATAATCCATGTGCATAAGAGTTTAAGCCTCTAATCTGGTTTAAAATGCAAGACACCTGAGCTTTCAAAAGTCTTGTTGTAAAGTTAAAATGGTACAAAAATCAAAGTACAAATGTCTAGGAACTTTCAAGGAAATGGTCCAAGAATGTTCCTACTAAAAATCAAAGAAAATAAGGATCCCTCCTCCAATGAAAAGAAATGCTAGGGGAAAGAGGGACAGGGAAAATTATCAATCATTATTCAATTGAAACAATCCTGCGATTCATACGAGTGAATCTGCAAATCTCCTCGAAAAAATCATCTGTACTGCTATGGCTGCTCTTCATCTGAAGAATTTTTATTCTCATCTTCCTCAGTTTCTTTCCATAGTTGATTAAAGACTCTAACGTACTCATCTTTTGTTCAGCATTCAGTGGCGATCTCACGGTGACTACAACCTCCTCAAGGCAAGGGATCATAAATCTAGAGTCCACCTGCAAACATCCAAGGTTTCAAATTGTCATAAACTAGCTAAACAAACATTAGTTGCACCATGAGGAACTGTTGAGCAAATGAGAAACAACAGACTCACATTTTTCAAACTGTTTCTCTGGCAAAGAGCAGCAAACATGGCACCATGGATGTCAAATTTTATTAGCTTGGGATGGCTGTTAAAGAAATCAACAATGTCAATCTCTGGAAATGGCTGAAGAGCATCAGAATCCCCGGTGAATTCCACCTTCATAAAGAGATGCTTGACTTCACTTGCCAATTGAAGCATTTTGTGTACGGCACTCCAACACCATTGAACTCCTCTCATCTCCAACGACTCAAGTGCCACAAGCTTTCCAAAATCTGCAGAGATAACCCGTCCTACAATAGAAAATTGGTTGTTTGTTATGTTGTATCAAAAAGAGATAATACTGTCCAGTGTCTTTCCCTGATCTAATTTACAAACTAGCCGGCAAATGTATAGGTTTTTTATATTAAGTATAAATATACATGGCATATACATATACTGTACATAATCAGTGTATATGTTTTGTTTATTTTGGCTAGCGCCTGTAATAAATTTCAGCCAACGGACTAAAAATGTAAACAACCCTATAAAAAGTGGAATTTTGAGTACCTGAAGTATTAGAAATGGAAAGTTTTCTGAGTAGTTGAGTCTGAAGGACTCTGATCCAACTACAGCCTTGCACTTCCAGATGTTGAAGTTTCGGAGAATTGATACTAAGGGCGCAGTTACCTACGCCATTGAAATCAAGATTGCATACTTCCAACTGAGGAAGCTCAATACAAACATGTTTCAGTCCCTCACAACCAAGGAGCAACAGGCTAGTCAAATTGGGGCAAGCCATTAATGCAGCATGAAAGATATTCTCATCAGTTACTGTGCCAACTATTTCAAGATTTCTAAGCTTATGGAAAGTGTACCACTTTGGGCAATGTGTCATGTTCACACCCCAAAGTTTCAAAGATTCCAAATTTGTTGCTGCTGCGATACTATCCAACTTTGAGGAGCAAGATTTCATATCAATGAGGTTATCATCCATCTTTAGCTCAAGTCTCCGTAAATAAGGTCCTGCCAATGAAAGCCACGACGCTAGGCCAGAACCAGTAAAAGGGCAGTATACAACAAGTTCTTCCAATCGATTCATTAATGAAACCATGTGACCAACAATGTCATCAGGAGAACAATTCTTAAGGTTGTCGAAAACATTACGAGTGAAGACCAGTCTATTGAGATAAGGAATTGAATCTTTCCATCTCTTTGATACACATGAAGCAGAAGCCACATCTTTTGCATTGGTTATATGGATTAAGATGCATTGAACAATGGCATCAGGCAAAGAGTCCATTTTTTTTCCTGAGCACATATATCAAATAGGCTATGGTCAGTTACAAATCATACCACAAAAAAAAAAAAAAAAAAAAAAAGTAGAAACATCAAAATTTTAAGCATCAATAAATTCATAAGGTTTAATTTAGAAAATTTATCTATTAAAAATGCTTGAAAATTAAAAAATATATATATACAAATATAATCATCTACAGACTACTCAGCCTAACTAAACTGAAAATAATTCAAAAGGCATATGCTAAAATAAATCCATGATTATTAAGAAATGACCACATTGGAACAGAAATGCTACACTAGCCAGTGACCACGGCTTAATTATTAAATGGTTAGATGTAACTTAATTAACATACATAACATTTAAGGACAACAATTAATACTATAAATCCACGTCTGTGCCTTTCTAGAATTTCAAATAGTGTAACCATAGATGCAGATTTAATATGAATTGTATATATTCGAAAAAAAAAACAAATTCAACTATATAACCCAATGTTTCATCTATCAATGCCAGATGGCAAATGAAGAAGTAGTAGCTCAGATTTAAGGATGATGAACAATTAACATGAATTTCATCAGATTATACTACGAAACAGCAATAACGAAATGTAGTATATATGCCCATGAAACCAAAAAAAAAAGTATGACCCATGTAAGGAAATGAATAATTAACAGAGAGTATATTACTAAGCTGGCAGCAGCAACTAAATGTATGCTCAGGAAACAAAAAGATACAATCTTTAAACGATCACATTAACAAAATTAAACTGATAAATCGTTAAATTAAGAAAAAGAGAAGCTTACAATGAAGAGATTAGTGAAATTTTAAGGATTTTTCCAATGAAGAAAATGGTTAGATTGAAACTTATTAAGAGAGAGAGAGAGAGTGAGAGGTGAAAAAAGAGTGAAGGGGCGGGTGGGTATATATGGAGCGCTGTGGAGCTGTTTTCAAATTTCAAAAAGTTTCAAATTTTAGAGAGAGAAAGTTGTTTTTTTCATGCATGCAAAAACCCGCTTTGTTTTTGAACTTTTTTGAATTTGAGACCGTTTCTTTTTTAAATCATTCAAATAGCGCCCTAACTCCACGTTTTAACTTCTCTTTTTAAAATTTCAGATCTTACATTTACCCTAACTCCTAAATCTATAATTCAAATAGCGCCTTTTTAAAATTTTCAGATCTTACATTTGCCCCAAGTCCTAAATCTTATATATGTATATATATGTTCCCTTTATTTCAGAAAAAATTGTCCTCTTCCCCAAAATATTTTCCACTTGAAATTGATTTTTTGTCATATGTAGAAGTATTATTCATCAATCAATCACTCAACCTGTTTTAGTCCACTATGAAGTCATTCTGTTCTATTCAGATTCACTTTATTCCGGTGAAATACGTACTATAATATGTTTTTAGATAAATTAAATTTTAAAGATCTTATGCTTTTACGTATAGAAAAATTTGAATCCATCTCACAAGTTTGAATCGGGTAAAAACTTATGCACACCGGATGTTTACGCCCGGCCAATTAATAAATGACATTTGTCACTTATGTTAACTACAATTATGAGTACTTAACTATAGTTAACTATCATGTGCAGTGGTGGAGCTAGAATTTCCGTCGAGGGGTTCAAAACATAAAAAAGTAAACATATGAAGAAGCCTAAGGGGGTTCAACATCTACTATATATACATAAAAAAATAATTTTAACCTTGTAAAAATAATATTATTTTTTTTCCCGCCGAGGGAGTTCGGATGAACACCCTCGGCATAGTGTGGCTCCACCACTGATCATGTGTTTTGCACATAATCTCAATTAATAATATAAAAATACTTAACACTTATCTTATTATTAGAGAAGAGACACAGATGCCCCAGTGCGGAGGTGTGAGAGGTTGGCCATGGATGGTTTCAGACGAGGTAGGGGTAGGCCGAAGAAGTATTGGGAAGAGGTAATTAGACACGACATGGCGCAACTACAGCTTACCGAGGACATGACCTTAGATAGGAGGGTTTGAAGGACCCAAATTAGGGTAGAAGGCTAGTAGATAGTCTCGTTATCCGTTCTTATTAGTAGTCGCATTATTGCAATATAATTTCTTGTGCTCCGATTTATGTTATTATCTGTTATTTCATGTGCTTTGATTATCATGTGTTATCTGCTCCGATTTCTGCTATTATCTGTTATTTCCTGTGCTTTGATTACCCTGTGTTATCTGTGTCGCTTGCATTATTTCATTTCCATATCGCTTTGAATCTCTTATCCGAATCTCTTAACCTTATCTGACTTCTTTTTATGCTTTTATTGAGCCGAGGGTCTTTCGGAAACAGCCGTCCTACCTTGGTAGGAGTAAGGTCTGCGTACACTCTACCCTCCCCAGACCCCACGATGTGGGATTTCACTAGGTTGTTGTTGTTATCTTATTATTCTTACTTGTCTCTTAACAGTAACGTCAATTAAGTAGATCCAAGGTGTTTTCTTGTCCTCTCTATGCTAGTACTAGTAACCAGCGCCATTTCTTGTTTTCCTTTTCATGAGTCCCGAACTTTTTTAACCCAAAAATTAACTTTTGGAACCAAACTAACCCATTAAATAAATAAATAAAAAATCAAAGTAGGCTTCACGCACAGAATTTGTGCATGAAAGGACCAAACTGTAACTTTTTGAGTTTGATCCTTTCAGGGCACCTTTTTTTTTTTTTTTTTTTTTTTAAGCTATCAAAATAACGTTTTTTCCGTACTTCGGGCAAAGATTAGTCATGTTTCAAACCTCTAAAATATCAATATGTTATATAGAACTTAATATATTTTTTTGCGTACAATAACATCGGCTCATTACATCGAGTATACCTAAATGTTTGGATCATCGTTTTAGGGGTTGTAAAGTGCTCCGAAGTAAGTTTTGTTTGCTTGGAAACTTGTCATCTTTAGATCTAAGTGTCATATTTTATAAGGTTTTCATTAAAGTGTTTTGAAATAAATAAAAATATTATATTAAAAAATAATTCATCCAATACGAGAGGTTCAACTAAGGTATAATATATCTCATTCAATGCTCCCACCAAGGTTTGATCCCATGTTGTTGGCATAAAAAAGAAGTGAGTAAAAAAGAGAGGCTAAACCACCAAGCCAAATTGGTGAATGTTACAAAGTAGACATTTTTTATTTTTTATATTGTTCACTAATGCTATCTAACTCGTTTTCATAAATTGAATTTCGAACCTCGAAATTAACATTCAAACATCATTACCACAGGATTAGCATCTCGAAATAGATTTTTTATCATTAGATTTTTACTAGAGAAGAATGAAATTTTTGCACAAATTTGGGGCAAAATTCAAATTGAATGGGATAACGAGCGTTTTTTCCATACTTCGGGGTTTTGAAACATGACTAATCTTTGCCCAGAGTATGGAAAAGACGTGATTTTGATAGCTAAAAAAAAGAAAAGAAAAAAAAGGCGCCCTATTTCACGCTCAGAATCTATGCGTGAAAGGATCAAACTCAAAAAGTTACAGTTTGGTCCTTTCACGCACAGATTCTGTGCGTGAAGCCTATTTTTTTTTTTTTAATGGGTTAGTTTGGTTCCAAAAGTTAATTTTTGGATTAAAAAAGTTCCGGACTCTCCTTTTCACTGGCCATTGCGCAATAAAAATGTTCCTTTTGTTATAAATATAATTATTTATTATCATTAGCATAATAACATTTTTAACCTTAACCAAAAAATACACCTGTCTCTGTATAGCCTCAGTACACATCAAATGATTAACATACACAAAAAATCTTCACGTAAATGAACTAGATATAGAGCCCATTTGGATTGGCTTAAGCTGGTTATTTTAACTTATTTGAGTGTTTGACAAAAATAAAAAATAACTTAAATTAAGTTAAATAAGCCAAAATCAAGATGTTGCTCAACCCCAACTTATTTGTTTTGGGCTTAAAAGCCATTTTGGTTTAACCAACAACTTTACCCTTTTATCCCTTATATTTTTTTATTAATTTCAATATTATCCTTACTTTAAAAAACTATTTAAGTACTTTTATCAAAACACATAAGTGCTAATTTATAAAATAACTTCAGCACTTAAAAAGTACTTTAAGCACTTATGCTTAAAAACCACTTTTTTTCAGCTGAAAAGCCACTTAGAGCCCGTTTGGATTGGCTTATAAGCTGGTCAAACCAGCTTATAAGTCATCTTTAACTTATTTGGGTGTTTGACAAAAATAGAAACAACTTAAATTAAGTTAAAAAATGCTTAAAATTAGTCAAAACCAAGAAGTTGCTTAACCCAACCTTTTTTTTTTGTCTTAAAAGTCATTTTGGTCTGACCAACAACTTTACCCTTTTATCCTTTATATTTTCTATTAATTCCAATACTACCCTTACTTCTAAATCTTTTAAGCATTTTTATCTAAACACGTAACTACTTATTTATAAAACAACTTTCAGCACTTGTGCTTAAAAGCCACTTTTTTTCAGCTAATCCAAACGGGCTCATAGTCATTAATTTTATAATTCTTCGAAGCACATATTATAAGCTCTTAATCAGAAATCTCAACCACGTGGTAAGTTTGAAATTATGCCTTTTGATTTTCAATGGGCTAATGAAAGAATGACGAAAATTTTCAGAATTAAGCTAGAGAAGAAGAACGGAAAGAAATAAAAGAGAGAAAATGCTGACGAGAACCCTAAGCATTCTAACATTACTGTATTATGATTTTAATTCCTTTATGAGTTTTTTATTTATTAAAAGTAGGAATTTCCAATAAATTTTAGTTAGTCAACCATGATTAATTTAACTAAGTTGGGTGTAAACACCAATGCGATTAAATTTTTACCATTTGAGCCGCCTGTATAAATAATTATTTCAATTTGCAACTAAACTGGTTGATTCTTGTGGATTTTGGGTAATTTGAGACTACTTTCCTTAATTCTAGAGTTATCTCCATCAAGCTACAGTGCTACTTTATGTTGTGCAAACATTATTTACTATTTTCAAGATCTGTACACTGAATAGTTCTAAATAAAAGAAGAGTGATATATCCGACTCATGAGAAATCTTATTAAATAGTTAGATAATATATTTTGTTTGCCATGTTACTATAATAAAGAAGAATCCTTTTCTATTAGTTTTGTTTGGTAATAAAATAAATTATAAGAAAACAAACAAATTAAAATTCAATAAGAGTTATAGCCTGTTTGGCCAAGCTTATTTCTCCTCAAAAGTACTTATTTTTTTCAATAAGTGCTTATTTAAAAAAATGTGAGGTGTTTAGCCAAGCTTTTGAGAAAAATAAGTACTTTTGAGGAATAGCAGAAGCAGTTTTTCAAAAGCTAAAAAAATAGTTTTTTCCCAAAAGCAGAAGCAGAAGCAGTTTTAAATTTTCTTCTTGACAATAATACCCTTGGTAAAATAAGTTATATACCATAATAGGACTTTAACCTAATAATAAATACGTGTTCTACAACCTATTTCTTAAACACTTCTTCCACGACAATAACCCCTTCAAGCAAGCCTTCAACGTGATCGACCTTATTTTTCACAAGGTATGATTTGTTGGCAACAATGTACTGAGTAATTTGTTTACATGATAATGACATACTAGTAATCTTTAGCAATTTGTTCTGCTAGCGTTATTATTGTTATTCAGATTTATTTGTATTATCGACCATACATTCAGAATTGGATTGTAGATTGTTGCAGACTTGGTAATTTGAGCATGACGCTGATTGTAACTAGAGGAGGTGGAATAGAAACACAACCGAAGATTTTGATTTCTAATAATTTAGTACCACAAGTAATAATCTAAACAAAAAAAAAAAAAAAAAAAAAAGTGGATAGACTACTAGCTACATCATATGATAAGTCTTGTTTGAATTAAATGATATTTAGCGTTGAGAAAAGCCTGAGCCATCATATTACCAAGTTTAATCATATTCTTTCATAATAAATATTTAATGTATTTATCAACTTAATAGTTTTATTATTATTAAGTAAATCTATTCATGTCCTTATTCGTAATTTGACGTTTAAAAGTATTTTTTGAAAATCTTGGCCAAACATAAATTATTGTACAAAAGTGCTTTTTAGATTTATTGGGCCAAACACAAATTGCTTCTCACAAAAAGTATTTTTTTACAAAATACTTTTAAAAAAAGTACTTTTCAAAATAAGCAAATTTTAGAAGTTTGGTCAAACATGCTATTAGGCAAATTGGGATAATACTGACAAATTTCTTAGTCTTCTTAACCAAGCCCAAGTAACATTTTGGCAAGATTCTATATGACCCATTTATTGATTCCAACTTATTTTGATATGTTATAATTCAGCTTAAATAGCCATTTGCCACCCCTAGCCATGATATGGTATACTCTTGAATTTGAATTTTGGTTGCATATACTTTGCATACTGAAAATGTTGAGACTTTTTATGTATTATATGTACATGAAATGCAAAGTTACTCCTTCAGATCAATTTGCTCTTTCAGTGGGAGGATCAAGGTTTATTTTCCTACAATAAAAGGGACATGAGATTAATAATCCAAAAATAATACTAGTCTCCTGCTAGTAAAGATACAGTCTCAGTCTTCGAATTTAAGCTAATATATGGAATTTAAAGATTATCTAGTTAGATTGATTAATAACAATCAATGGCAATATACATGTTTATATTGCTGTACAATAGCTATATACATTGTTAAATTACATATAGCCTAATTATTTAGTGGACAGATTGGATATTTTCATCTTATTCGAATACTTGCTTAGAAGTTGGAACTAACCAAATATATAACTGGATTAGTAGCATGACAATGACCTTGTCCTATTTTTTTATTTCAATATTAACCAAACACAGGACAATTTGAACCTGACCTGTTATTTAATTTGGAGATATCAGATGGCACTTAGTCTTTTGTTGAACCGAACATCTAACCAAACCAGCTCATGGTATATTATTCGTGTGTGTTTTTTTTCAAAAATAAGCGTCGCACAGGCCCTAAAGTCCTAAACCATTTTACAGAATAAAAAAGTGTTAAACGACTCTATAAAAAACATTTTTTGATCATTGCATCCTGTAATGTCTAAGAAGCAATACTGGCTAAACGTAACCAAGTTGACCACCGCAAGACACGTGGTGTGATAGATAATATTCATTCACCTTTAATCAGAAGTCTTGAGTTTAAGCGTGACTATAAATAAAAATTCTAGTAGGGAGCACTTTTCCCCTAAATAAATATTATGTGACGCAAATTTGAATTAGTCCGCTCCAATGCGGGTATCGCACCACTTTTTTTTCTTTTTTCTTTTTCTCTTTTTCTGAAATATGTGACTAGTGGAGTAAAGTTTGGAAATGAAGGAAGGGGGATAGAGAAATGTGCGTCAATTTAATAACTCTATGGGAGCTCTTATTTATTTTAGAGTTGTTGCTATCTTATTCTTCTAGGTGTGCTAGGTCATCTAACTTATTTTATTTAGTATTTCAAAATCATTCTTTAAATCCAAGGAAAAGAAAAAGAATCATTTAATTGGAATGATTCCTAAATATCAACGAACTTGAAATTACTGGTTAGATGATTCATTTAAGCTGAATGAAAGATATTAGGTATCCTCTTAACCTTGTGTGAAACGTGATTACCTATATGATCTAACTTCACATTTCGAAATATAGTTGAGACATTTAACAAGAATACAAGATACAGAGAAACTCCAATAACGAATTAGACACATAGTAACATATCTGTCAGTGCTTAGTCGCATAGACAAAACACGAAAACGAACTTTAGTCATTTCTTAAAGGTTAAAATACATAAGCAATCTTCTAAACTTGTTTAATCCTTTCATTTTGACAATAAATTAAATTAGGGTAATACCTATTGAACGCTTACACAACTCACAAGTACACTTATTGAACATAGTTTGGATCAAAGTGTAGCTAGTATGTGATTAACAATCTTAGATAAACAGTTTTAATTAATAGTTAGAATCATATGGATGTTATCGTACATTCGAATAAATTATGTTAGATTTGTAAGTATCGGTAATTGTTGAAAAAGTAACTATATGCACTAGTTTAAGTTCCATGCATTGACGTTAAAGATAATTGCACAATCAGGACATGACTTATAAGATAATTACAAGTTAATTATGTGATAAATACGTACAATAATTGATAACCTAATGAAAATAGTGTGTATAACTGACATTTTATAATAAGCTAAATTATACTAATTGTGTAACTTAAGTTATTTCTATAGTCAATGACTTATTGAAAGTTGACTTGAACTATAAACTGCATTATAATTTATACAACATACATTTTTTATTTAAATTATTTCTATAGTCAATGACTTGAAAGTTGATGTTATGCCATGGGCGCGCGTCGCATGGGCCAATACATGTGAATTTCTTGAAATGAAAGAAATAACCTTTTTCAACCACCAAGGCATTATTAACCTCGTGAAATTTTCAAATACTGTCATCAAAGCAATATAATGATTGTCCTATCAGAATTTATTTTTACATAATCTATGTTACCCTAAAATATATCATCATAAAATTACTTGCAGTGACACAAATTAATCATCCCGTTTCAAGTGTATATAGGCAAATGGCTCCCTTTTTTTTTTTGTTGGTAAAAACTGCTAATCCTTCTTGCATGTCAATAAGAAAATCATGAAAATTCAATGATTCCCCACACCATGATCTTGAGTAACTATCAAGAAGCGAAAATAAATATATAATTATACACACACATGCAAAAAGACAAAGTGATCAATGTATACGGTAGAAACCGGATATGAGGCGAACCGGTGGAACGAGGAACCAGAGGAAGGAATGAGAATGTGAGGGATACCAGTCGCCCTTGACCGGGGTAATGCTTGGGCCGGTGCTGGGCAAGAGCACCGACAGGTCTGTCTTCGACGTTGTCGTAGTGGCCAAGCCCGGTGACCCGAGCATCCAAGCCCGATGACCCGAACATTCATGGCCGTTTGTCCGAGTAGTCGTTGGTCCGTGTGGCCGTTGCATGCGAGCCACGCGCCAGTAGCGTCCTGCCACAGTCAACTACCTACCATGCGTGTGTCAGACGGCGCCGTCAGTCTAATCCCACCAAATTCGTGTAGAGCTGTCCTTGTTATTATTATTTTATTGTTTTCCATTGTATGAGACCCATGGAGGTGACACTATAAATAGGGCATATCCTCCTCCTTTGTGGGGGTTGGCTCCTTTACTTTTCAAGAACATTTATAATAAAAGAGTTCATACATACAATCTCTCTTTCAACATCTGATTCGGCCAAGGCCGTTTATTTATATTTATGTTGTGTTTACTCCATCAATTATCCCGCATTGTTTATGAGTGTTTGTATTCATAGCGAATCGCTATCATTAGCCATTTTATTGAGGAACTCCCACCTATACATTTTCCCTATCTAACATACATCAAGATCCAAGCACATATCCTATACCCATATACAAATTTAATTGATTATCCGATTCCGGGGTAAACAATCAAGGACTGTCAAAAAGAAAAAAAAAGAGAGAATAGAGGAAGAAAAACAATATTAGCATCACGAGAAAACGTGAGAAATAAACTATATTCTCCTTTTTATCCAGATATAGTAAAAAAAAATCAAATTATATTTATCTAAATTTTAAACGAATAAAGTTATTCAGTACATCTGTTAGTAATTAGTAGTAAGAGGTATTAAAATTCAATAAATGAACTGATTACACAACCTAGCACCTTAGTGGAAAAATAATTAGTGAAGTTCATGATACAATTTTACCTTCGACCACATTACTTATGTCAAACTAAATTTGTTACAAAACTTTTATGTCTTAGAAAAATAAAAATATTGTATTTATTATGTCTTTCTTTTTATCTTCAATTAGTAGAGTGTTCATTATATATTAAGACACGAGAATTATAAAGCATTAAATTTACTTTTACTAGCGTACCTAATCATTTAATTATCAAGAAGCCCCATCCACTCCTTTTCGCACTATCCTTTCTCTTTAACCTTTGCTTCTACCCAACGCTTGGTTTGCCCGAATCATTTAATACTTTATTCCTTTTCTCATCCAATAAAAAATAATTCACCTTAGCTTAGTGGAGTGAGCTGTACCGACGTAACTTATAGTAGTATTACTTTTCTCATCCAATAAAAAATAATAGCATTGTACCGACGTGACTTATAGTAGTATTAAACACAAAAGTACATGTTAACAGTTCACCATGAATGACTAACACTTGGGTTTGAGTAGACCCAGTTGTCAATCTACCTTTTAGACAGATTAAAAAAAAAAAAAAAAAAGTGCTAATACAGAGAGAAAGAGAAAGAGAAAGAGAAAGAGAAAGAGAGAGACACGGATTTTAGACAGATGCTTTTGGCATGGGGAAATTGCAAGGACAAACACTGCCTTTGCATCAACAAAACAACAACGGCGATGGTGGTGTTGGTTCTTCTAGAACCTTCTGTCCATGTTCTATAGGTCTTTCTAGAATCTTCAATTTCAAGTGTATCGTCGTTTTGGTGCTGAGTGTTGTCGTTTTCCTATCTGCTGTTTTCTTGATCATTCCACATCGTTCTCATCCATCTGGGTTTGACGCAAAAGAGGCAATCAAACATGCCGGTGAGTTTAATTCTCTTCTTTTGACTTTTATAGCGTTTCGTTGACTCTACTGTTGACCTTATTAGGGTTTCATCGTAATGATTTTAGAGTTCTCTTTTTGGTTTGCTGTGGAATTAGGGTTTGTAGATGAATTGGGATTGTAGGTCTATTGATTTTGTTAATTTTTTTTTTTTTTTGGATGAACATGGAGAAAAGTACTGGACTGGTAAAAAATTAGAAAAACAAAAGAAATTAAATTAGCTAATTCGGAGCTTGCCACGTGGCCCTCCTTCAAAATTAAGGAGTATATTTGGACTGAAAGTATAACGGTAGGAGTATATTTGGCCCTTTTCCATTCTTGATTAGATGCCTAATATTGAAATGGTTGAGAATTTTCAGACATCTCTAACATTGAAGCAGCCCAAATGGAAGAGGATTCATATACCTGATACTGATTAGTTTTGGATTAAGCTGTAGTTGAATTGATTGATTGATTGTTGTATCTCGTTGTACCGTTTGAGTAGCACGATGTTTTTGGTTTTATTAGGCTTATAGCCTTATACATGTTTCCCTACCTCCCAGGTAGGGGTAAGGTCTGCGTACACTCTACCCTCTCCAGACCCCACTTGTGAGACTACAATGGGTATGTTGTTGTTGTTTTATACATGTAGGCACGGTGTTTTTTTTTTTCTCAAGATTAATGCTGGTTTGCTGCTTCGCAGAGTTCTAGCTTTGTTAGACTTAATTGTTTTATGTGGGTATGCGTTATTTTTTGTGACGGCTCAGGTGCAGTTTAATCTCTTTGTTATTGCTCTTGAGCCAAGGTTAGCTGCTTGGTATATTTGGTGATGCTTTATGATGGGATGCATTCAATGGAAAAAGGTTAAAGGAGATGGAAGTAGTGTAGTGTACTGATAGATGGGTCCCCATGTTAACTTGCTTTAGTAAAACGGAGGTCTTAATTTCTTTCTTAGAGGCAGCAGAAAATACAAGTTAATTTTTTTTTTCCGGGGCCTTCTCTTGATTGATTTGATTATACCTAGGAAGTATTGTTGTAAGATCTTGCGTCACAAACTTATTCCTTTCTGCAGAATTTTTCTGCCACCCTGAATAGTCAATAGCAAGAAGTAGACTACCTTTGTGCTTTCCTTTGCTGGTGGAATTCTAGCTGAAAGTGGAAGCCTTCTTCTCCTTTGCTCGTGTCTCCGTTGATTAGAGTGATCTAGGCAGTATGTAGGGATCTTAGTAGCTTAATTAGTTGGCTACCTGAACTTTCACCTTATTGGTGAGGGTTCGAATTCCCACGTTGTAATCCCTACCCCATTTTCCCTTCCCCTACCCCCTATGTAATTTTTTTTTTTTTATGAAGAACGTCAGTGTTCAATCTTTCATGCTGCTGTTTTTTCCTTTTAATTTACCAGATGAGGGATAATGCCCTATTTAAATTTACGTGTCATGTCGATTGATGTGAATAATCTCTTAAGAATTGGTGACCTTTCAGACCTTGTGAGCTGTGGAGGCTGGTTTCCCATGCATTTATTTATCACTTTTGGTATTTTAACTCATCATTAGGTCTTAAGTGTTACTTTGTTCCTTTGTTTTCAGCCACTACTCAAGCATACTTCAGATTGGAGAAGCCAGTTTCAGATATTGTTCCCCACATTGCGAGACTGGAGTATGATATTTTGGAAGAGATTGCTATCCCTAACATGAAGGTTTGTGACCTTCCTCAAAATTGAAATGGTAGTTTGTCAGTGCTGCCTCTTTTCAGTGGAGTGCAATAGTCAGTTTGACAATTGGAATTTGCAGATATCCGTCCTATCCGTGCATGCAGCAAGAGTGGCTAACCAGACTAACGTAATATTTGGTTTTCTTCCGGATCCAGTTGATTCTTCTAGTACTCCAGTGTCCTTAAGTCTGCTGAAGTCTGCTTTATTGGATCTGTATCTTCGAGATACCAATTTGACATTAACTTCCTCAATATTTGGACAACCATCTTCATTTGAGGTCTTAAAGTGTCCTGGTGGAATCACTATGATGCCGGAGCGCCTACCCATTTACGACCTACCTGATATCCTCTTCAATTTTACTCTCCACAGTTCTATTGATGAAATAAGGGAACATTTTATTGCGCTGAAGCAACAACTGATATTTGGCTTACATCTCAGGCGGGATGAGGTATATGCTAATATCTATTAATCTCTTTTTGTATTTGAATTGACATTTCTGGATGAGCGCGAAGGGTTAGATTTTTGAGGCTTCTTAAATTAAGACTTGGGCATACTTTAGAATTTAGATTGGTCTGCTTTTATGTCGAGCTTTCTGAGCATGCTTTTATCTACCTATGCATCCTCTTTGATCTAGCTTAGTCCTTTTTCATGGCTTAGGAATCACCTTAATCTTGATCCTCTCATTACGGTTAGGCTACCTATCTCAACTCAACAGAGCAGTTCTATGGTTCATTGTTATGGGAAACAAACAATAAAAAACATGTGCAGTGTTGTTTTATGATTTTTCATTTGGTCTATGCTGCACTTGCTTTTGACTTTTATATTTCCTTTCAAGGGAAGTTTTCCCCCCTGAACTATTCACGTTTTGCAACTTTCACACTCAAACCACGTGCAGTGTTGTTTTATGATTTTTCATTTGGTCTATGGCGCACTTGCTTTTGACTTTTATATTTCCTTTCAAGGGAAGCCCCCCCCCCCCCCCCCCCGGGAACTATTCACATTTTGCAACTTTATCTTTTAGAATGAGTTTCTATAAGTTTTGCTTCCAAATGTCATACTTTTTGTCAGCGATGTTTTAATCTTTGTTGATGGGACTCTTCAATTACTGATGGATACGTGTTGGATCCTTCAAAGTAGTGCAGTTTTGGAGGATCCGACACCGGTACGACAATATTTTTGGAGAGTTTGAGCCACGTAGGTTTTAATAGTTGAGTGGATATTCTTTTTCGATGTATAGTGTATACTCCTTTATTTTCTTCTTTTCACTTTGACGATTCCCCTCTTCACATTATAAATACCCTATGCAAGTATAGATGAGTTGCTAAATAAAAGGAGTTATATTCCTTAATTAAATTATTGTATCTATTTGTTTCCTTATTTAAATTATTGTATCTATTTGTTGGGTGTTCTTTGAATTACAATTCCTAGTTGATGCTAAAAGGAACGTAATGATTCACAATGCATGTGTCAAAACTTTCTTGCTTAAATGGTGAATAAAGAGATCTAGGGTTATCAAGTAACAAAGCTTTGTTGGACATATGCCATGAATCTTGGTGGATATGGTTTTAGTAGGATTTCCCCGTCAGAAATTTGTGTGATCTGTCGTGAGGAGGTTTTAGACATATTTTTCCTATGTCGATGCTGTCATAAGCAGTTCGATATTGCTGAATGAGATGGAAAAAGACATGGTGAATGCGATGAAGATTTTTTTTTTTTTTGAAACTGGTACTATGGTGAATGCGATGAAGATTTATTTAATATTTATAGACATTTGGCCATGGATAAAACCGCATGAAAGTTCCTATTGCTACTCATGCCATAGTTATATATAATTCATAGTTAAAAGTCCTATAATAAGATTGAAATTTAGTTAATCCTGCTGGATCTCAGCCATTCCTTTCCAAGATATATCAACTATTTGCCACCCTCTAGTGATTTGATGCCAAAGTTATATAACCCCTATGGGCAAGTTGATATGTTTTCATGTTTGTTGCATCAATAATCTTCTGTTTGCTGCTTTTCCCTGTCTTAATTTTCTTCTTTCCTTGTATGGGAAATAAATATTAAAGTGGGTGTAGGTATTGCTGGCTGCTTTTCGTTCATGCTATTTAGCATAGTACATTTGTGTTTTTAACTGTCAGATCTGACTTATTTTTCTCCTTTATTTCGGTCAGCATGTTTTTCTACAGATATCAAATACAGTTGGCTCTACTAAAGATCCCCCAGTTATAGTTGAAGCTTCAGTATCTTCTGGCTTTAGGAGTCTACCACCTCAGAGGTTACAACAATTGGCTCAAATAGTTATGGGATCCGTTCCTACATCTAATCTTGGCCTTGATAACTCTGTTTTTGGTAAAGTGAAGCAAGTAAGCTTATCTTCCTTTCTAAACCGTACTATTCACACTCCCCCGCCAACTCTTCCTCCTGTTCCAACTCCAGCTCCTGCTCCAAATGAACCTTTGTGGCCGTCACCTTCCTCATCGCCTGCTGTTTCTTCATCTCCATCTCCAGCTCCTTTGCCCAACTGTCATAGATTTTTACGATCACATTGTGGCCCAGCTCGTGGAAAAGAGCCTAGCAGTTCTCCATTTCCCATAGCTGAGCCACCTTCTCCTCCGACAAACTCTGGTCCACCTGTAAGTAGTTCTGGAATTGCAGCAAGCCCATCATCACTTGCTCCAGCTTATCCTCCACAAATGTCTTCCTCAATCTCATCTTCATCATCATGTAAGTTTCTCCTCTTCGTGTGATCTTTATATTTGTGCAATCTTAACGATTCATCATGTTATTACCTAATGCATAGCATCTATCATTTGCTTGGAATAGATAAAGAACATAAGGAAATTGGTAACTTTGGGTTGTTTTTCAAGGATCTTTCCTTAGCTACAGAATATTCTGCTCTAGAGGTAGAAATAAAGTGAAAAATGAGGAAGGTCTTTCATGGCAACCATGTCCCCCAGGACCTTGTGATATAGTATTGTAGGAATTTATGGTATTTTTTTGTGCTCATTAGCTTTTTGTTTCGTTTTCTTTCTTGCAGCTTTTGCACCTGGCTTTTCTTATAAGGAGCTCTGCTTGTTCTGGTTATTCGGATTGGCAGTACTGCATATCCTTGGTTGAAACATGGTGACAATGTCCTGTTCTCGTTCTACAAGATTTTCTCTTCTTCAAAGAAGAAGAGAGAAGTATACTTAGCAACAAACAACTTTATTTGACTAGGATTGTAGCATCTTTCGACATTTAACTTGTGGTTACCATGGTAAGTCATGTTAACCCTACATGAAGAGAGGAAATCACAGGTCAAAGCCAAAGGGTGGCAGGCCTCTGTTTGACACAATGACATCACATGAAGAGAGTTAAAAGATGTTTCTTCCCGAAGGGAATGACTGCTCAAGGAAACAACAGTTTCAGATACATGCTCATCTGCAGGTTTTCAAGGAGATACCAGTCGTAAGATGTGTTGGTTCTTCTTGAACAAGCTGCAAAATTACTGCAAAAGAGCAATATTAGACCTCAGTATACATGATGTATATTCTTACTTAAAAACTGTAATTAGCTGCTTTTGATGTGCTTAACTTAAATGTGATAAAGCTATCAGCCTTTTGGCAGTATTATAGGATGTTCCAAAATGCTGATTGGTAACGTTCTTTGTTTTTGGGATCACAGAGAAATCTCTAAGGGCCAGCTAGTGCATGCTTCGAAACTTGGTGGATAATGGACCCGTCCTTTACTTTCTCCTATTTATCTGATTTTCATTTGCGAATGTTCAAAATTGTGACATACGCCTAATCCAAACATTAATTGTGCTACTCTTTTACCACCAAACCAAAGCACGGGAGAAAATGCTGATTGGCACATGCTGGAGTATCGTAGATTAAAAGGAAAACTATTGAGTTTGCTAGTAATACAAAGTCGTGTAGGAGGTAAGGACGAAAGATCTCAGCGCAATCGTACAAGTAGCTTGTTGAGCAAATGAGTAAGCAAAAATGTGAAGTAAGCTAGTCAATATTTATTGGTTGGTTTGGCTTAATTTAGAAACTGACATTCTGTATGTGGTAGCTTAAGCATTTTAAAAAAGCACGTCTCACAACTAAACAAGTTCCTGATGCGTAACAAGTTTCAAGAACTCAATTGAAACACCTGCATTAACAAACTACCTCGAAAGAAAAATGGATCTTTCTATTCCACATTTAACTAAGAGGAAGAACTAAGGATATTGAAATTTGAATAAAAAAATCAACAAAACATTGAACATTTATTAACTGGAATATTGTACAAACGGACCAGACGAGCATAAACTAAAGCGTACATTAGATACACACCAACAGCACCTAAATCAGATTACCAAGAACCTATTGACATGCCTGAAAACCCAAGTAATGACAGATAAGCTGAGGTGCAATACAGCCGCATAACAGGCCACCATCTGCAGTTAATGAAAGGGATGTATGACCTCCAATTTGCTCCTAACATTTTTTCTGGTCACATATTCCTATACACAACGGCAAACTGTATAGAGCACAGAGCTGTGAACTGGATCATTAATCATCCACAACTCCATTAGTGTATGAATATATAAATGCCGTCCACAGTTGTCGTATGTATTGGGAAAATCAGTAAAACTGCTGGTGCTCAAGGCTTGAGTCACGTCAGCTGGCACAATAGCAGTTCAATGGTAGGGATTATGATTTGTCCCTTTTAGTTCGAATGAGAGAGAAAATTGGCGCCGTGTCAGCAAAAACTCGTCGTCCTTCACTGGAGATGGATTGAATCTTCCACGCTGGGCCAAGAAGCCATGATGTTACAGCTCCACCCATTAAACCTCCAAGCTGAAATGTTCATAAGAGAAAAATTGGAAAGTCATACAACCATTAAAACATATGCCAATGTAAAGCAATTATTTCAGTTCGATGTATGTATGTACTTATTAAACATTTCTACTGCATTAAAAACAAAATGGAAGGGCAGAGAAAAAAATAGGAAAACAAAAGAAGAGGTAGAGGAGGAAGTTAGGAACTACAAAGAAGAGAAGGACGTGACCAGTCGAGGTGCACACAAGTTGGCTTGGACACCACAGTTATCATAAACAAAAGAGAAGGATGTGACCAGAAGAGGAATGATATATCTTCCCATACTACTTCCATTTCTTGAATACAGATTTGGTAAAACCTTGCAGAAGGCTGTGATAGGTCCTAAAAATTGGCTCTAGACAGATTTCTCGGTATCAAAAAATAAAATAAAAAACTCACAGAATGTATGTCAACAAGCGGAAGCCACCTTTTACAACATGAATAAACCTCTGTCGGAACCTGAGGAACCACAGAGACTTTGCGTTCTCGAAAGCAAAGCTCTTAAATATGGTGTATAAAATGGCTAAAGTGAAAATTATGGGCAATGATCTTGATCTTTTGTTTTTGTTCTTTTCTCTAATCAGAAATTAAAAATCAACGGAAAGCAAGAGAAGAGAAGACACATTACTCCTCAACAGCTCAACCCAAAGAGGAAGATGCACGTGGGAGATGCTGGCAGTGCCATTGATTGTTGTTACAAGTAAAAATGCAGGCTTATAAAGTAATGTGATAAAAGTAAGCACAGAATACATCCAGATCAAGAACATGATGGCAAAGTTAGATATTACTAACATGTCCCCAGTTGTCGATCCCTTTGCTCAATAGTCCAATAGCCTGCAAGGAAAATGGTTGCCAGCACTTGATGAATTAGGACCGAAATAGGGAAAAAAATAGATCAAACTTGATAATTAATCAATAGACGTGAAAGTATAATGGTAGTGAGCTCATATATGAGCAGCCTTTATAATTAATTTTCATTCCTTAACTAATAGCATCTTCAACCGATGAAAGATCACAAGAATATACAAATTTGGAGAATATACTTAATAATAAGACATGCCCTCTATTACTCGCTCGGTGAATGCCAACAAAAGGGCATTGAGCTGAATAGGGAATAAAGTGCTTTACCATATTTAGAATAATCACATTTGCTATGTATCGAAGATCCCCCTCAGTGCCTTTGACCATGCCTCTATGCCTCAAAATGAACACTGCAAAAGAACCAACCTGGTAATGACACAAAACCATGGAGATCAGTATTTCTTAACCTGATAAATGAAAAAGAAATAAGTCTAATTCTTTAATTTCCTCAGCCGCTGTTCCGAAAGCTCCATACTTAAATAGATTACTTGTATTCGCCAGAAACGTACTTCAGCATCCCAAGATACGCACTACAACAATTGAAACTTAAAAAGTCTACCTTTTCCTGAACTACATACAACTTGAAGGCAGGTTAATATTCCCAGTAAAATGGAAATGAGATTTACTCATAAAGTCTGTGGCGAAGTATTACATACATAATGGGTCCACAGAAGTGTATACATATAATTATAAAGGAGTTGGATGTAACTTAAGGGACAAGAAATCGTGAAATAGCATGAAATGATAACCTCAGTTGCATACACCAATTAGCAAGTCCACCAAAAGTGCAAAAGAATAGCATAACTTACCAATCCAAAAATTGCTCCTGAGGCACCAACTGCAGGTGCCTTACTAAGCCAGTAACTCATAGCTGAACCTGATTTCTTTCAGAAGATACAATCAGATTCACTATAATAGGAGTTATTTCTTTGAAATAAGAATGTCATATGTGGTGATGTGTCATTACTTGTAACTGCCGACGTCAAGTACAGAGCAACATATCTTCTAGGGCCACTAACTTTTTCAACACCAGGCCCAACAGAATTCAAGGAATAGCAATTAACCTGAAAGAAGCCACATTTTGCTTCAAAACCTTAACCAAAGAGGGACCTAGGAATCCAGGAAAACATAAAGTGAAGTCAGACCATGAGATGCACTATATTTGTATGCAAGAATGACGAAGTAATCAGCCTCCACAGTTGCCCTTTATCAATAAGACTGTTAATCTGCACCACATATCAATCAACCACACAAAGAAAATTGTTAATATAGAAAATAATAAGTCGGTTATTTACATGTTTAATCCAGTCTAACCTTAGCTCCCCAAAATAAAAGCTTGCCGTCTGTTGCAACTTGTCCAATATATATCCTGCAGTGATTGAGATAGAAATTGTCAGTTTCTCTTTGTAACAATAACTATTTGTCCTTTGTACCAATCAACACCATAACTTGAAGGAGCCTTTTTCTGATTTTATTTGTTCATGACATTTGCAAGAAGGCTTTTTCATTCATTCTGAGTGGGTAAAGGGAAAAAGATTTAATTGACTTATACAAACATTAATCCAAGATTAAAAAAAATCATAATATTCACATCGTTTTGGTTAAGAATGCAAAACTTACAATATGTTAAGTGCAAGGAATATGTTGGTCCATTTCCTTTCACTAGAAAAGAATGATCTAGATGAGTTTGAGTAAGACTTCTGATTTTTTTTGAATTTCCTTCTACTTTCATCAGCATTGAAGAACAATAAGCTCATGTCTTGGGCAGAGAAGACATCCTGTGACCATTGAAGGATATTGAATCCAGTAACATGAAGGGTCCATTTATGCCATGCATCCTTCAATTTAGGCCCATGAACATGACAATAAATGTGCTGTGGAGCAAGAAAAACGGTGGTTAAGATCTTGGCATTTCCAGAATTTGATGATACTGCTAGTATAAGGAGAGATGTAACACATCAAAGCAAATCTGCCTACGTGAAACAGAACGAGTTGGCCAGGCCATTCAACATGCTGAGGACTCTTACAGCGAGAACGGCCAACGTCTAATTCATTCTCTCACAACCCCTTAACCTTTGCAGTCATTTTCTTAGACCCACATAAAAGATGAGGGTTCTAGTAGAGTTGATGGACAACAAAAACAAGCAAATTATGATGAATCCTCTAATGGATATAGAGGATTTATACAGCCAAACCCAGCTAGTTCAAGAATGAGATATAGTTGATTGACTGTAACAGATCAAAGGATTGCTAATGAATTCCTGTCACTCTTTTCCAAGTTACTCATAACCAATAGATAAGCATTGTGGCAAACATAACACAGGCCAAAAGGTTTTGTAGTATTTCAATTACTTGAAAACAAATTCATGTCAAGATATAGCAAGTGATATTGCAAAACACTGTTAGAGAGAAAAGGGTGGTCTGAAAATGAGTCATAGTCTTTTTTTTTTCTTCTTTTATAACGGTGATGTCAGGTACAGCTTACGCCCACCTCGACTAATTTTATCCTGCAATATTTTCTCGAATAGGGTGATCAAAACAGTTAAGAAAGGAATATGATGTCAATAGTTACTTGTAATATTTCTCAGTGTTCTCTTCCTTTCATTTGGATCAATTTGCACGCAATATTCACAAAAAAAAAAAAGCAAATTCAGTAAAAGGGTAGAGTACCTTGATAGAGAATTGAAGACGGCGGTGGAGGAAATCGCCGAGGCGGAGAGCGGCGGCGTTGGTGATGAGGTGGCTGGTTGTGGGACCACCACCCCTTATGGGATTATTATTAGATGGAAGAGATGCCCAACCAGCCATTTCCATTTGGCTCCCTTACATTCTTAACCCCAACCATATACTCCCTATACTTCTTTTTGTACACTAAATTTGGCTTAGTTTTAAAAAAACTGCCTTATAAGCTGGTTCGACAAAAAAATAGTTTCTCAACTTATTTGTTTTTTGATTTATTTTAAGCATTTTTTTAGCTTATAAACTGGTTTGTCAAACATCTAAAAAATTAAAAAACAACTTATAAGCTGATTTGACCACTTATAAGCCAATCCAAACGGGCTCTACTACTATATAATTTGATTTTTGTTTCCAGTTTTTTGTCTACTTTTTTAACTGAGAAATTACTGCACTAATTTAAATTGATTTTTATTTTTATATTATTATTTTGAGGTAGCGAGGTTTAAAAATGGAGAAAAGATAAAAAAAAACGATTTTCTTTTGGTAAAAATGAACCTCATACATGTAGGTAGGAATAAAATACATCGGTACATAATGATTCAATTTTTGAGATCCTACACCATTAGATATATCGTCTTATTTTTCTTTTCATAAAACAATCTTCAGAAACATCCTTAATTACCAAAGTATAAACCTAAGGGTTAAATTTATCCTTCTACTTTTAAAAATAGTTTGTATTTAACATTCATTATACTTTTCGAATAAATTTGCCCTCATCATTAGCCTTTTGTTCAAATATATCACTTGCCCTAACGGAGCCGAGGTATGGGTAAAATATAAAATTAAATTTGTCCTCTTCTCGAGAAATTGGGATTACTTTTCTCTCTTGGGTATATATATATATATATATTTAATTTCTTGTCATGTTTTCCCACATAAATTTTTTGAGATAACTTACTTTAAGTCCCGTTTGGCCATAAAAATTATTCATTTTATTCCGAAATTTTTTTCACCTTTTTCCGGAATTAGCGTTTGACCATGAAAATTCCAAATATAACTTGAAGTTATATTCCGGAATACCAAAAACTCAAAAAACTTGTTTTAAAAAAAAACACTTTTTTCACTTTTTTACAACTACATTTCACAAAAAATTACAATTTCAAAAACTATGGCCAAACACAACTCCAACTTCAAAATTAAAAAAAAAAAGTGATTTTTTTTTTGTATCTATGGACAAACGGAGCCTAAATGTCTTCTAAAGTGGTTAAACTTATAACTCAATTCAGAAAATTCAAATTGAATATTGATCTAATTTTTTGAAAGTAGGATATATTAACAAGTGACCTACTGGATCACTAACTTTTTTTCACGGGAAATTGGTTAATCATTCCTTCACCAACCGCAACAAATGATTATTTGTTTGTTAATGGTATCGTCATCATTCTGAACAATAAGCTTTAGTTTTGTTTGATAATATTGAGGTTGTTGACATATGATTTTGACCATGAAGGACAAACATAAATTGCAGTTTTTTTTTGTGCGGATTGCCCTTCAAAGGCACCGGTCTTTAAATTTTATCCTTCGCTGGCTTAATATCACGAGGATTGGAGTTCAAATTTCGGCTCAATTAAAAAAAAATCGCAAGACAGAGTTTCGTAATTAAATTAGGCTTATTCGGGCAAAAATTAGGCCTTAAGGCAGAATTTTCCAAAATTTCAATTGAGTAATTTTTTTTTTCCGCCTTAATCCAGACTTCTACCTTGTCTTATGCCTGAAGGTAAAACTCTGTCTTAAGGTAAAATTTGTGTTATACCTGAAGGTAAAATTCTGCCTTGCGAATTCAAACTCTACTTTGAATTTTTTTTTAATTTTTGTCTGAGCGGGAATTCGAACCCGAAACTTTTAGCGAAAGACAAAAATTAAATACCACCTATTTGAGGGACAAAACTTAAAGACCACCCTGAATAACGACAATCGTGCAAATTGCCCGCAAAGCCACACTGAACATGGTCCTCCTTGAAATGGCGAGGCTTCTCTTTCTCTATTTTTCTTCTTCATTTTCTTCATGCATTTTCTTGGCTGAAAATAATTCCACGAGTCTACTAGTCGAAATACCATCAACATCAACAACAGTGACTTATAAAGAAGAGTTCCAACTGAAATTAAATTACTGCAAGTAGTGTCATTTTCTTTTGTGCTTTGTAAGCCTTGTGATGCTTTGAGGAATCCAATTTGCATGCTTTCAAGATTTGTGCTCTACTGTTATCAACCTCTTGCTCAATTTAACTACCTTGAATTAGAAACAACATAATACTAAGTTTCAACTGAATTCATTTTTTTAAGTTGACCTATAGTTTGATGGAGCTAGGAATACATATACGGGATTAGAAAAAATACTAGAATATCACATAGGATTTGTACCTCTGACCTAAAAGCAATTTTTGAATCCCTAAGTAGATTTACAGCTAGAAATTTTGGATCACATAGTTTAACTCTAGAATCTTCCTTTAAGGATATTTACAGCTTATGTGTCAATTTTGCCCTATTTGTGAGCGGATTCAATTAACTTCCTGACAACACCTAGTTCCACCTCAGCCTATAGCAAGTATCTTTCCTAGTTGATACAGTAACATAAAAAAATTTGAGTAGCAACCTACTATATCAAGTTAATTTGCGCTAATAACTTAAAAAAAAAACACTATCAATGCATGCAACTTACATCCTTTTTTTCTTTTGGACAGAGAGGGAGGTATAGGCGCATACCTGGTGAGTCTCGTCTTTTGACCCCATTCATAGATAATTTCCATCCATCAGATTCAGAAAGATACGTAGTTTTGTCAACATACCTGATTTAGCGCCTAATGAAGCAAAGAACTAAAAGCAAACTACTACTCTTTACTGTACCTAAACCGAATAAGAACCAATTCAGCAGCAACCATTATCAAGGGAATATCCAAGGATTCCACCGAGCTCTCCCTGTCCAAAAATCAAATTATTATTCTTTAGTGAAAAATTTAGATCATTTTATGTCTTTCTTGTGAAGGGGTTGCTGAGATTTATCAGAACTAAATAACAATAAGAGTATTTTAATGTTGTAGCAGATAACCTAACTTATTTTCCATGTTACTAATTTCATTTTCTATGGACGGTTACCTATAGTTATCATATAGATAGTCTGTCAGTGTATATAAGTTAAACTCGGAAAGTATTAGCAATAGCTGACCTCTAGGAGAAGCAGTTGTAGTCTCAAAAGTGTTAAAAGTATCTGTGTATCCAACTTGACAGCAAACTAAAAGGCCAAAGAGAAGTAAGCTGAGTCCAACCCCAAATTAGAGGATTGTGTATGTTCTCCTCTTCTTCTTGTTCATTAAATTCATTTGTGTAACTATTTTGGTCCTCATTGTTTGAGAATCCTTGCAGCTGACACCGACAAACCGGACAAGTATTATGCATTCTTAGCCATGGAACAATGCATTCAGAATGGTAAAAATGCTTGCAAGGTAACTCCTTAACTTCTATTCCAACTTCAAACTCATCCTTGCAAACAGGACAAACAGAGTCATTTTCCAAATGGTTTGCTGTTAGCACAATTCTTGGCAATGCATCTATTGCTGAAGAAGGCGCTGGAGGCTGCCCTGGCCTATCGTTCTGAGTCAATTCTTGAATCGATGGCAAAGAAAACATGTTCTCATGAGGAGACACAGGCCTAATAGGCTGATCATCAGGGCCAATAAATTGGAGAATGACACGAGCACGTTGTCTATTTTGATGATTTTGATCACCATTGTGGTTGTCACGTTGCCTAATTGATGGATCATTCATGAGTGCCAAGGCATCAAGAAGGCGAGAATTCGAGGAAGGTTGTGGTTCTAGTACTAGCCTAGGCCTTGTAACATCAAGTTCATGGTAAACTTGGCCAAGACAATGAGGACATAAAATTTCAAATGGATTGGCTGAAGTTGTCCTAATGGATCTTTGGCAATTTCTGCACCAATAGTAATGGTATGTTCTCATTCTCTGGACTCCATTGACAATAACTCGAGGGCCAGGGCGAGGGATAAATGACATGTTCTTTTTTTGTGAAGAAAAGAAGGATATATGACAAATTAGATGTAGCAAAGACAGATAATGCAAAGTCATTTATTTATAGATGGTTTCAAGAAGAGAAGGGAAAGATGAAAAAGGATGGCTTTTTGGAAATGCATGAAGAGATTCTTTTTCCAGTGGAAGGATATTTCTTTGCAGCTTCCTTAATCCTTGATGACTCCTCCTGCCAAAAGTAAAGTATAAGAATTAAGACAAACGTATTGGCTGTTGTAATTGGTGTCTGAATTCTAATATGATGAAGAAAACTTTATTGGCTGTTGTAATTGGTGTTTTAATTCTAAAACTTTATTGGCTGTTGTAATTGGTGTTTTAATTCTAATATGATGAAGAATACTTTACTCAAAATACTTTTTCTCTTCTTTCCTCCTCCTTGGCCACGTGTTGTATGAAAATGTATGGTACTAAAGTTCAAAACTAGTTAAGGTCATGTTGTCTAAGTAAAACAATAAGAAGACAACCTTATTTATCTTCAGAATTTGATAGGGTTTCATAAGTAATCGCTATGTGAAAGTTCATGAAGGAATTAGATTTGGGTCACCCATGTGGGTCAATCCGGATTCATATAAATATAAATAACAAATAAATATATATTTGTTATATATTTAATTTATATTAAAAGGATGAAAAGACACAACTGTTAGGACTCCGCTTGAACAGATGTCTTGTGTCTTTTAAATAGGAGAGCAACTCCTGCATATTGTTTATTCCAAAAACACAGACAAAAACTTCTCCTTCTTCCTTCTCTAATTCTGCAAAGTTCACTTGAAGATTCTATTGGAGATTCTTCCCCGAAAGCAAGAACGAACTTCTGTAACCAAGGTACGCGATATAGACTGTGGCTATTTCGGTGTAGTTCGTGTTTCATAAACATGTGATTGCACTATTTGACTAGTGAAACGAATTCAATGATCCTGCAAACTGTGTGTTTGATTTAATTCTTCATTGGCATCAGAGTCAGGTTTTAATTCGTTTCTTAGTCTAATTTTTCTCCTACGAAAACAATGTAGTATAAAGAAATCTCTTTTATGTTGTTTTGCGGCTTTTTCTGTTTTGGCGTCAAAAGGGCAGCCCGTTTTTAATATGCGCCTATCTGTGTTTTTATTTCTTCAATTGTTGGGTTATACCACAATCATTGTTTGGTATATTTGAATGGAACGTCTTTTTCTTCCTTACTGTTAATGAAATTTATGATTCTTTTTTTTTTTCTTGTTGAAAATTGAGAGAACAAGACTTCTGGATTTTTTTTTACTTTCGGCTTTAATTGAATATGACCAATTGAAAAGGCCTCAACTGTCAATTCAAAGGAAAGTAATTTTGCCCTATATAGGGCTTGTATTTCAGTTATAAGTTTCCTCCTGTTTTTTTCGGGTTTCCGTTTTATAAATTTTGTATAGAAACTTACCTGTTATGGAAAATCCTTTTTTCGTCCAAACAACCAATACATATTTGACACTAGTTACTTATTTCTATTGGTTGACATAAATTAACTCGGATGAGATTCTGACTTGGAATATGACATTATGTTTTCCCAAGTATTTCACATATTTTTTTAAGAAATAGGAAAAGGATGAGTACTAGCAGTAGGTGCTTGGAGTGGCACTGGTTGTTGGTGTTTGTTCTATATTTTATGACTTAATTTCTTTTTGTATGGGATGTGTTTACCATGTGAAAGAAATAGAAGAAATATTATAAGGGCTTGCAATGGAAGGGTTAAAATTCACCAGATTCCTATAAAGTTGGTTGGTTTGGCTACTTGGATGTTTTGTCTCCAACGAAAGATAGTCAATTGTTTTATGAAACAAGTTGAAAGGAATCCATAAATTCATAGTAAAATTGATGGAAGTATTAATTATTTGATTCAGATTTGGATGAATTCTGGTAACCTTTTTTTTAAGGGAAAACTTTCAGAATATAGAACTAATCCAGTAAAACTACATAATGGTTTTTACTTCAGTAGTTCTGCATACCGTTGGATTGAAATAATTTTTTTTGGCATTTTTTGTGTGTTAAAAAAAATGGAATTTTCAAGCCTTTAAGAGGAATGAATCCTCCATAGTACTGTAAACTAAAAATGAGATATTGTGTGTGTGTACATGTGCAAATTTGTATTTTTAATGCTAGTATTGTTAATGGTTTTTATTTCTATATCTGTTATAGAATTTATTTAATTTTCTATCTTGAATTTGTGTGATTTAAGATAATCATTCCTTAGATGATTAATTATGTTAAATTTACGATATATTAGAATTCAGATGATGATTAGGAACATAGTGAACTTTTGATTCTAAATCTAGTTTTAAAAAAATATTAACATGATTAATTATTTTCGGAATTTCTATGTATATGAATTTAGGCATGTGAAAAGTACAGAGTTGTCTCATGATAGTTTATACTTGTTTAATTCAGTATGTCAACTGCTGCAAAAAATATTGTTGCCGAGCTTAACAAAGGTGATAAGCTAAACGGAGACAATTATGAAATATGGAGTGTGAAAATACAATATGTCCTGAAAGAGCAAGAGGCTCTTGAAGCTCTTAATGTTTCTATGAAAATTCCTGAAAATGGTGATACTCCCCAACATGTGAAAGATCTTGAGGCTTATCAGGCTTGGAAAAAGAAAATTTCTCTTGCTCGCATAACATTGTTGAGCAGCATGAATAACGATATTATGAGAGAATTTCGAAAGTATGACAATGCCAAGGACACGTGGTCCGCATTAAAAGAAAAGTTTGGTCATACTTCAGTTGCCAAGTTAAGAGCTATTACTATTAAGTTTGATACTTATAAGAAGCGTCCTGATCATACTATGTGTAAGCATCTGCGCCATATGTCGAATATGGTGAATGAACTAAAAGATGTCATGTTTTGACCGAAGAGCAACAAGTACAAGCTGTGATTCGCTCCCTACCTCAAAGCTGGGAAAATATGAAAATGCACTTGACCCATAATGTTAGCATCAAAACTATGGAAGATGCTAAGCGTCATTTGGAACTCGAGGAAGAGCGTCTCGGGATGGACAAAGCTACTACGAGTGCGTATGTGGCGAGTTCGGTTCCGGAACATGGACAAGGCCAAAAATGCAGGTATGGTGGTTTTTTCAAAAAGAAGGGGAAGGAACAAGTCTAAAAAAATTCTAAATATAATCAACAAGAAAAGAAAGGTGCTTCTGTTCGAAAGAAGAAAGTGAATATAGCAAAGCTCAAATGCTACAACTGTGATAACATGGGACATTTTGCTCGTGACTGTCTTGAGCCCAAAAAGGTATATGACCTTATTTCTAATTTACATATTGATGTAAATGTATCATGTTCTGCTTATCTAACTGAATCTCATCTCATGTGGATTGTAGACTAGGGAGCCACCGACCATACAACGAAGGACAGAGATGCATTTGTAGAATTTCGACGAATTCCGTAAGGAGCAAAATGGATTTATGTAGGAAACAACTCTAAAGTGGAGGTCAAAGGAATTGGTACCTGCAAACTCGAGATGCGTGGAGGCCGAACTTTGTTTCTACATGATGTACTATTTGCTCCGTCAATTCGCCGGAATCTAGTCTCAGTCACAATGTTGATTAATTTAGGATTTAATTTAATCTTTCATGAACATGGTTTGGACTTGTATTTGGCCAAGACAAAATATGGCACTGGTTATCCTTGTAATGGTTTTATTCTATTGGATATTGTACCTAATTTCGATAATAATAATTTTTTTTCCCCTTATTTACGTCTACTTCTAATTGTGAAAATTATGTAAATATATGGCATGCTAGGCTTGGTCATATTGGCCAGCAAAGAATGAATCGCATAGCCAAAGAACATCTTCTTGGCTCTATAGGCAAAGTAGATTCGTCTACTTGCGAATATTGCCTAGCCGGAAAAACTACAAGAAAACCATTTGGAAAAGGTATAAGGGCCAACACTCCATTGCAGTTAATTCATTCTGACATTTGTGGTCCAATGAATGTAAGGGCAAGACATGGTGCTGTTTATTTCATCACATTTATCGATGATTGTACTCGATATGGTTATATCTATTTAATTTCTTACAAATTTGAAGCTTTTAGTTGCTTCGTTAAGTTTATGAACTTAGTTGAGAATAAACTAGACAGAAAAATCAAAGCTTTAAGAACCGATTGAGGAAGAGAATATTTATCTGATGAGTTCAAACAATTATGTGGTGAAAAGGGAATACAAAGGCAACTAATCACTCCCTACACTCCACAACAAAATGGTGTTGCGGAACGACGAAACAAAACCTTGTTAGAAATGGTTAGGTCCATGACGGCACAAGCAAAATGGCCTATCACCTATTGGGGTGATGCTTTGCTCACTGCTGCATTTGTATTTAATCGTGTCCCTTCTAAGTCAGTTACATCTATGCCATGTGAGTTATGGACTAAACGAAAGCCCGATTTGAGCATTTTGAAGCCTTGGGGCTGTGCTGATTTTATACATAATCCTTTTCCCCATATGGAAAATTAGGTCCAAGGGTAAGAAAGTGTATGTTTATATGATACTCTGAACAATCTGAGGGTTATGTGTTCTTGAGTGAACAAGATTGTGGCACTGTGACTGAAGTTGAATCACGTGATTTTACATTCTTAGAGAATGATTTTCCTAAGCAGGGTGAGATAGGTCAATACTTATCTCTTTATGAAACTACGGACCAAATCGCTTCCGTTGTAGACGTTCAAATGGATTTGAGTGGGAGTCATTTAGATGATAATGGATCAGTTCCTACTATCACAAATACTCAATCAGTATTGAATCCTTTTGATATTGCTGGTCCGAGTGGGAGTAACTTACTAATTGATAAATCAATTTATCAATCTCAACCTCGATGAACGAGTCGTCCAAAAATTCCCCGTCATCGATTTAAGATCGAAGGGGAAGCATTTATAGTTACTTCACAAGATGAAGAAGAGCCATGAGATATAAATGAGGCTCTTACATGCCCCACTAAGGATAAATGGTTAAAAACAATGGATGAGGAAATGGAGTCAATGAAATCAAACCAAGTGTGGGAATTAGTTGATCTACCAATGGGTCGTAAAGCTATTGGGAACAAATGGGTTCTCAAAATCAAGCGTAAGGCTGATGGTAGTATCGAAAGATATAAAGCTCGCCTCGTAGCTAAGGGGTATACACAACAGGAAGGAATCGATTATGAGGAAAAAATTTCACCTGTTGTGAGGTTTACCTCAATAAGGCTAATTTTGTCAATGGTAGCTAATTTAGATCTTGAATTGCATCAAATGGATGTAAAAACCGCATTTCTCAACGGAGAACTAGAAGAGGAAATCTATATGGATCAACCTGTAGGTTTTGTGAAAAATGGTCAAGAGCATAAAGTATGCCGACTTCGTAGGTCAATTTATGGTCTTAAGCAATCTTCTAGACAACGGTATTTATGCTTTCATAATGAGATCATCTCATATGGTTTCACTATGATTCATGAAGACCACTGTGTGTGTATCAAAAGATCTAAAGATAAGTTTGTGATCTTATCATTGTATGTAAATGACATACTTATAGCTGCAAGTGACATCGAGTATGTTAATGAAATAAAAGGGTGGCTATCATCAACATTTGAGATGAAAGATATGGGTGAAGCGTCATATGTTCTTGGAGTTAAGATTTCAAGAGATCGTTCAAAGAGATTGTTGTCTCTTTCACAAGAGCCCTAGAAAGTTCTTGAAGGATTTAATATGCAAGACCGCAAACCTATAAACACTCTTATTTCTAAAAGTGAAGCTTTAAGCCGGAGGATACGTCCTCAGACTCCACAAGAGAAGGAACAAATGAGAAAGGTTCCTTATGCTAATGCCATCAGTTGTCTAATGTATGCTATGATGTGTACTAGACGTGATAGTTGTTATGCCGTAGGGTTTGTTAGCAAATTTCAATCTGACACAGGACGAGAACATTGGAAAACAGTTAAAAGGATATTAAGGTATCTTAAAGGCACAATCGACTATTCCTTATGTTACTAAGGAAATGATATGCAACTCAAAGGCTACACAGATGCTGATTGGGGAGGAGGTTTATATGAGAGAAAATCCACTTCTGGATATGTATTCTTGCTTAACAATGGCGCTGTATCATGGAGTAGCAAGAAGTAGTCATGCCTAGCCTTATCGACAATGGAAGTTGAATTTGTAGCACTTTCAGCAGCTGTGCAAGAAACTGTTTGGCTTAAACATTTTCTGGTCCACTTGGGTGTGTATAACAATGCTGTTGAACCTGTCACCATCAATTGTGATAGTCAGGCTGCAATCGCATACACAAAGGATCCAAAGTACCATGGGAAGACGAAACATATTGACATTAAGTATAATTTTGTTAGAGACATGGTTGTACATAAAGAAGTGAACGTGAAATACGTATCAAATGATAGCAGGTCCTTTAACAAAACCCATAGCATGTGATGCTTATGAAAGACATGTGAAGTCATTGGGTTTGCGTAGATGCTAATGTATTTATATTTTATTTTTCCCAATCATGTTCATATAAAATTACATTATTGAAGTTAATGTTAGTTTATGCCTGATTGTCCATTCTTTTTGGTTCATATACATATAATATTTTATGTTTAGTACATAAATTTGTAGTATAAGAAGTATGTCTGGCAGACAAAAAGATTGGCCTATTCACACAGGCAATCGCCTCTATTGTCTAAGTGACAGATAGAGATGAGACAATTATAAACTAATTATTGTCAGAAGTGATGATAAACGAGATCTTGAAGTTTATAATAAGAATGTCGTTTAGTTTTCTGTTTAATCATATGTGATTTAAATGAGTTAGTCTGTTTTTAATGCCAGATGTGAGTTCTGATGAATGAAATGATTGAGTAGATTTGTGAACTCAAAGTTAGACATAAGTTGTCTAAACTATCATCTGCACATTATTTAATTTGTAAAGACATGCGCTCCAAGGGAAAGGAGTCAATACTGTGATACATGTTTCATACTGTGTATGCCTATAGTGACCCATGAGGGCGATATAAGTTTAAGCTCTACTTGCTATCGTGTGAAGCCCTGAAAATTATAAGTAATTTTTCATATTGTACCCTCATGACTTTGATCTGTTTCTTGATATTCAATTTGGTGTTTGCTATCTTAGAATGTTGCCAAGAGATCATGCTTGATTCGGTCTGGCGGGACATTTCTAGAAAAGCATATCAGATTGAGATTAAGAGATTCACGAGAAGAGGAAGATCATTAAGTATTATCACATTAATTGTGTTCATTGATCAGTCCTTTATGTTTGTGTTTGTGACAAGAACATAACGATGAATTCAAATTTAAAACAAAGAGATTGTGAGAGATATGAATGTGATAAATGATCTAGGGTACTGCATACTATATTCTACTCTAAGTTTCATTGAACGAGATGCTATATATTCCTAACAGATGTATAGCAATGAAGCTCTCAAAGTATGCACTGGCCACACGGTCTAGTCGCTATGTATGAAAGTTACAGAATGTGAATGAGAATTGATCCACTATGTGTGAGTGGGAGATGAAGGAATTAGATTTGGGTCACCCATGTGGGTCAACCCGGATCCATATAAATATAAATAATAAATAAATATATATTTGTTATATATTTAATTTATATTAAAAAGATGAAGAGACACAACTGTTAGGACTCCTCTTGAACAGATGTCTTGTGTCTTTTAAATAGGAAAGCAACTCCTGCGTATTGTTTGTTCAAAAACACAAACAAAAACTTCTCCTTCTTCCTTCTCTAATTCTGCAAAGTTCATTTGAAGATTCTATTGGAGATTCTTTCCCGAAAGCAAGAATGAACTTCTGTAACTAAGGTACGCAATATAGACTGTGGCTATTTCGGTGTAGTTCGTATTTCATAAACATGTGATTGTACTATTTGACTAGTGAAACGAATTCAATGATCTTGCAAATTGTGTGTTTGATTTAATTCTTCCGTTCAAGAAAAGATGGAATAATTGTTCACCATAAATGAATCATATTAAAATAGGATTTGTTTCATTAGATTGAATTAATACTAGAACTTTACACCATTTCATTATTATCTCTTTTCAGTACCAACAAACTTTTTCAAGAGGATTATCAGAGAATTATATAAGTGAAGAAAACCGTTTTCCCCTTTTAATATAAATAATTTTAAATTTATTTAACGTCTAATCGGGAGAAAACTACCCATTCTCACACCAAACACATCCTTAATTCTTTATAAGATTCATGCTTTTCTATTTATTTTTTTTGTCAAGAAAATCCTTAGTATCCCCTCTTCCTAACCTCCCACCCACCCACGCACATGAAAAGCCACAAAAATCAAAGAAAAAGAACTCAAAGCCTTGCAAAAAATATTAAGGCCTAATTATTCCGGGATTACTATTTCCCCCTTAATGGATAAAAATAACACTATAATTATCAGAATTTTATGCTAACCAAATATGAAATAAGATGAAACTAAATTTTTATCCCAAAAATATTTTTGGTTATCCAGCGTACCAAAGAGTATTGGTGAGGGTCTCTCCTGTAATGATGTTAGTTGGAATTTCATTGATCTCCCCATGTTTTATTTGTCTAATTATTTTATTTATTTTTGTGAAAAGTACTTTTAAAGACAAAAAGTAAACCACTTGACAAGATTTCTCATTTTGAGTTTGGGGTTTAGAGAAAAAGCAAGGGCGAAAGGAGAAAGAGTTAATACAATACGGCGAATCCACTGACAAACTCTGGATTGGGTTTGTCGCATAGTTAGCTTCATCTTCAAAACCTTAACTCCTCTCTTCAACCTCTGCACTATTCTCCTTCAATTCATCCATGAAAATCTATCCATAAATTTTCTCCCTATCCAAACACCCAAAAAAGAAAAAGAAAAAGAAAAAACAAGAAAGAATGTCTCTGGCAGTATTCCCAACATCACCTATGAATACCCAAATCATCCCTTCCTCAAAACCCTTACCCTTGTTGCCCCCTTCATTTAGCCGCCCTGTTATACCCTACAAAGCTCGTAAAATCAGCGTTATAAAGGCTACAGCATCTCCGGCAGTAGATGGCGACCCAATTGCCGATTTGGAACGGTGCTACCAAGCGTCGTCGTCTTCTTCATCGGTGATGTATGCGCCTGTAATGAAGGGAGGACAATACGGTTCGGTTGGTGCCGTTACTCTCAAGAAAGAGGGCCTTAATTTGGCACAGCAGAAGCAGACTAAGTCTAGTCCCGAGGTTACTTCTTGTTTTTTTTTTCTTCTTTTCCTCGAACTATTTTTAAGCATTTTTGAGAAAATATGGAAGCTTGACTGCAGCAGTCTCATCTTTCTTGAGAATTACTCTCCTGTCTGGTTTTGACTTGACATTGAGTTTAAGAAAGGAAAGAAAGACTTTTGAATCTTGTGGTCTTAAATTAAAGATATGTAGAATAATGTACTAACATGTTCTTTAATCTTGTGGTTTTAACATACCATGTGGAAAGTTGGAATTAAGAGTTGCCAGAAAAGGAAAGAGACATTCATTTTGAAACGGACTAAAAAGGAAACTAAGAAATGGAGGGAGTATCTGTTTTCATTTTTCTGATATATAGGTTATATTCTGCTGAAATTATCATCTTTTCGTTTTGAGCGTCATGCTTTCTACTTGTCTAACTGAATGAATTTGAACTTGTCATGTATTATGCTAATAATACTCAAATATTTGATCATAGCTCCGGCTAATTGCTAACTTTGGATGTAAGATAATGTAATGGTAGTTGAGGAAGTTATTCCCAAGGAAAAAGACTTAAAAGTTAGAGGCAGTGAGGTTGTTTTGAAGTAGAAGTTAATGTGAAAAATTTGAGTATTTGAAATTTAGGGAGTTCTAGAGCTTTTGACATTCCCCAACTAGCGTTGGTTGTGAGGCTTAGTTGATTGATTGGTTGAAGGTTCTTTCTATCAGTAACAGACGTTTTTTTTTTAAAAAGCAATGGTATTCAGGATTTAATTGGTTGACGCTTGCCCATAGAAATGGGGCTGGAAAATTCAGTTGTATTAACTATTCTCTTGATACTTAAGTGGTTATCTCCTATATTCCTAACAAAGGTTGAAGAATGAATTTTATAGACGTTTCTGTTCTCCCCACATGTTATATTGGACACTCGGAATGAAGAGTTTTTTCTTTGTGTGTGATTTCCATTGCTATGTACAATTGATCGACAAAGGTCCTGCCAGCTCTGACAAGCCGCAAACACTTAGACGCTAAGTGATAAAATTGAGTCTGGTATCACTAAAGCGGCAATATGTATCCAAGAATACATAATTCTGAAGTTGCTTACTAGATTTGAGATGTGTGTAGCTGTGTATGCACCTTTACCAAAGGCATCTTGTTGCTGTTTTTTTCTGTTTTAGCATCTTTCCTTTTCAATGAAGGAAAAGTTGAAAAAAGACAAAGTTGAATGCACTTTTTAGTTTGGTATATGATGTGAAATGGTGCTTCTGCTACTATATAAGATATTGGCATTCTAATCCAACTACGTTGAGAACAATGCGTTCTCCCTCTTTCTCTATGATCTTAAGCTTTATTATTAACCTTGTGCTATTATTTAGTAACACTTGGTCGATTAATTTGCTAATAATTTCGCCACATCACAGCTTTCAACTGGCGGAGGTGGTGGAAATATGGGAAAGAATCTAAACCACGGCGGTGGTGATGGAGGTGATGATGATGGTGATGATGACGATTACTTTGATGATTTCGATGATGGTGATGAGGGAGATGAGGGTGGTCTCTTTAGGCGACGAATGCTACTGCAGGAAGTAAGAGGCCTCTGCAAATGGAGAACTGCTTGTGCTTAATTCTGGATTTATTCTAACAGTGTCATGTTACTCACAATTTTTCCATGTTTCCCAGTTGTTTGATCGTAAATTTGTTGATGCCGTGCTGAACGAGTGGCAGAAGACAATGATGGATTTACCACCTGGACTTCGGCAAGCCTATGAAATGGTAAATTACTCTCCGCAGTAGTCTCGTTTGGTCGGGTTATTTCTTTATCTAACTTAGTTTCTGCTCTTTCATCCAGGGATTAGTCAGCTCTGCCCAAATGGCGAACTTTCTTACTTACAATGCTAGGCCTACCATTGCTAGATTCATTTCTCGGTTACTTCCTGAAGGATTATCCAGGGCATTCAATGGCAGGTAATATAGCGCACATTACAGTATTCAAAATTCCCCACAGGGCAAATATTTTGGACAAAAATCTGTCTGCTGGATAAACAGTATGTAGTGGCATGTCAGAAATATCATTGCTGATTAGAGTAGTTATTCTGTCTGTTTAAATTAAGATCCGGCCGTTCTTATAAAAATATTAATATCCTCTCAAAGTATCTTGCATCTTGAAGTAAGTTTCTTAGCATTGCAGTCACTACTTCAAATCCTTATTGTATTAGCCTCACAGGCATTTTCACTCATTAGCCCCACATATTTAAAGCCTTCCTGTGAGCACTCATCTTTCAAGGCTTTCGTCACACTTGTTCAAGATCATGAAAGAATTTTTAGTGAAACTGAAACAGAACAGTTATTACTCATTAGCCCCACACATTCCATGAAACAGCTACACCGCAATAATAACTAAGAAAGCAAAGCTGAAAAAGGAATTTCTTTCTCCATACTTCTGCAGCCAAAATGTGTTTTTGTTATGGGATTTCTATTTTGAAATGAGATGAGTTGGCAGCATTGATCATCACTTTTAGTTTTTGGGTTTGATCTGCTGCAGAAGGAACAATCTTGTTTTATCTTTCAAAAACTTGAAGGATATTGATAAAGGCCAATTTTCCATGAATTCACATCACACCACCAACCCTAAAAGATATAAAACTCTTCAGAATGAAACTTGCACCAGCTATATCTCTCCCCAAGGTTGAAAGCTTTGTAAATTCATGCGGCAGTTTGACACCTTAGGCTATGCCATCTAAGCTTTTCATAACTTGTTGTCTATTATTTTGCTGTCTAAATCATGTCTTAAGCATTTAAGTGTTTACCGCATATTAAAGCCGGCATTTCTAGTTTCCTTATTTTTTCTGGATTATCTTTTTGTGACAGGAAGATTGCAGATCCGGCCTTTTTAAACAAGCTGCTTTTGGATCAGGCAGCTACAATTGGTTGCTCAGTGTGGTGGGAGGTCAAAAACCGAAAGGAAAGGTATTTTTTTTGTTTTCTTTTTTAATGTCCTTTTGGTTTTTTTTTTTTGGAGGTGGGGTTGTTGGCTTTCCATCCTTACTCGGTTCAGAAATGTTAAATGTTAGTAAAACACAGTATAAGAGGATTGACTTAATGCACATGTTCTGTTTTACTTTGATCTAGGATTAAGCAGGAGTGGGATCTTGCTCTTCTTAACGTCCTAACTGCATCGGCTTGCAATGCTGCTGTTTTTTGGACGCTTGCTCCTTGTCAATCCTATGGGAATACTTTCCGCTACGATTTGCAGAACACGATACAGAAGCTGCCGAACAATATCTTTGAAAAGAGTTATCCTTTAAGAGAATTTGACATGCAGAAGAGGATTCAGTCCTTTTTCTATAAGGCTGCAGAGTTGTCTATGGTTGGGCTCAGTGCAGGAGCTGTGCAGGGGGCTCTGTCAAATCTTCTTGCCAGTAAAAAGGAGGGAAGGTAAGCATTTTTGGCATATTGACCATTCATTTGTATAGTTGGGTTTTTGTTGGATCTAATTTTTCATTCAAGGGAAATGTAAGGTATGTAACGGCTTCTGTTTACCATTCACTAGGTTATCAGTGTCTATCCCATCTGTGAGTAGTAATGCGCTCGGTTATGGGGCCTTCCTTGGGGTATATGCGAACCTGCGTTATCAGCTGTTGAATGGATTTGACAGAGCTGTTTGTAACTACTTTGATGTTATTGGGGTGGCTCTCGTCTTCGGCACTGCCATGAGGTATTTAGCTGCACAGTAGCTGTAGCTTAGGCAAATTCAGTTTTGTCAAATCATTGTCATGCGTTGGTAGTTTACTTGGGCAAATTAGTTTTTTTTTTTTTTTTTTTTTTTTTTTTTAAAGTTTCAATTTCCTTTTCCTCTTTGAATTAAAAAAAATTATTTACTGCTATTAGTAAAAGTTGGTTTTATTTCCCTATTTCTGTTATTACTTGCTCTTCCGAGGGTCTCTCGGAAACAGCCATCCTACTTTGGTAGGAGTAAGGTCTGCGTACATTATACCCTCCCCAGACCCCAAGATGTGGGATTTCACTGGGCTGTTGTTGTTGTTGTTGTTGTTGTTATTACTTGCTCTTCTGTCAGGTCTATAGTATCTTTTGAATTCTTCCACTGCAGTACTTAATGACTGCAAAAGTTTAATCTTTTTTTTGGGTTTGGGGGGTTGTTTGTTTTTGGGGGGTTGGGGTGGGGTCTGTAAGAACCAGTTTTATCTTTATAAAAGATTATTACCACCTGTATCCAAGACTAGGTGAAATTATAGGCAATTTCTTGGAGTGGAGGTCAGGATATATCATGCAATATTGTTGATCTAGTAATCATATTGGTGTTTAATATTATTTCATTGTATGCAGAGTTTTGAATGTTCAAGTAGGAGAGACATCAAGGCTAGCTTGGCTTGGTGTGGAGGTGGATCCACTGGCTCATTCAGATGATGTCTTGAAGAAGGCATACAGTAGACCTACTGAAGGAGGGCTTGAGCAGTCATCTTCAAAATGGTTCATATCCAAGGGTGCGATTGTTTCTGGGCTTGGGCTTTTGGGTATCAAACAAGGTCAGAATGACTCAACGACTGAGGGTGAAACATCAGCTCCTAAGGCCCGGAGAAAAAGAATAGTCAGGAAAAAGGTAGCCAGTTGAGCTTAGGTAGTTGATATAGTGCCATGTACTGCTCATGTTTTCCGAACCCGCATTTTGGATGAGGAGTTTTGGTCTAAAGCACCAATCAAGCAAAGAGAGCTGCGATGCAGGTTTGATTATATGAGCATTGGAATTGTCCACTGCAGCAGGAGGTGATTTTACTTATGATGCTGCGGAAGCTGCTTCTCAGTTTTTTCCGTCATCCCTTTCTTAAATTTAGTAAAATGAGTACAAGATCTAAAGATTGAAGCTTGCCAGTCTTTTCAATGGTTAGATGGTAGGTACATTGCTGATCAATCTTTTATTTTCATATGTTTATAGTCCCATGAGGATCATGTTTTCTTGTTGGGCAGGGATCAACTTGCCTCAGTAGTGATCTCTAGGGGATTAAAACTTAGGTCATTTACACATTTTTTTTGTTTTGTTTATGTTTGTCCTATTTCAACCATGTACAAACTCTTACAGCAGGAGTGAATTGGTAATTCTATGTTCAGACAGCTTTTAGTTTGCATTAAAGTTGCAGCTGGTTCGCCAAGAAGTTAATATGTATTGTTCTTATTCTGTTTAATATTCAAATGCATGGGAGCCCCTTTTTTTCCTCACCAATGAGTGTAAATTTCTGAACTCGGACTACGATTGATGGTGTAATAGAAACGTCAAAACCAAGGTAGTATGATCTTCCGGAAACTAAGGCCCCGTTTGTCATAGATACCAAAAAAAAATTTACTTTCTTTTGGAATTTTGGAGTTGGGAGTTGTGTTTTGTCATAATTTTTGAAATTGTAGTTTTTGGTGAAATGTAATTGTAAAAAAGTGAAAAAAATTTAAAAACAAGTTTTTTGAGTTTTTGGTATTCCGGAATACAACTTCAAGTTGTATTCGGAATCATGGCCAAACGCTGATTTCAGAAAAAAGTGAAAAAAAATTCCGGAATAAAGTGAATATTTCTTATGGCCAAACGGGGGCTAAAGACATTCAAACATTTTAAGACCAAAAAAAGAGTATAAGTTGCGCGGTAATTTTGAAGGTATACAATACCTAATTGGCTAAAAGAAAATTACCATTGTCCCCAATATCCGAATCCCTTCTCCTAAAGCGGAGGAGTATTTGAAGACTGGAAAAAGTGGTTGGTAGTTGTGGTTCAATTAGTTCTAATTTTATTAGGTATCATAATTGCCAAAAATATTCTGCCGTCCCTTCAGACCTCCTCATAAGATACCAATACAAATGTATCCCAAAACAATGGGATGACGTGTCGCTCTAGACGCCTAACATCCCCCTACCACAAAAGATTCAATTTCCAAGTTGACTTATCGGATAACATTAAAAAGACATCTAGACCCTTAGCTATGAAGCATCATCTTTTTATTACTCCCTCTTTCCCATTTTAAATGCCTTATTTCTTTGTAAAAAGAGAGTTAACGATCAAACATCGCAAGCTTAGAACAACAAGATACAAATGACATTTTGGATACATATTTAATTTAGAGCCATAAGATTCAAAAGCCTCTTATTTTTAAAACTCCGTGAGTTGAAGTGGGACGAAGGGAGTAGTATCAATATCAATTCAACCATCGAAACAGATAAGGTAACCTCAGTGTCACAGCTCCATCACTTCCATTGTAATGGAAGCTCTCTACTCCACCATTGACTACTATCTCGTCAATCATCCAATCATCACCAATTTCCAATGGAACCAAAACTCCACATTTGGTTCATCACCACTTTTCCTAACTCTCACAGTCCTAACTTACCTCACTCTCACTTTCACTTTCCACAATTACCCTCTCCTACCCACCCTCTCCCCCACACTCCTCCGCTTCATCTCAGCCGTCCACAACCTCTTCCTCTTCCTTCTCTCCCTCATCATGGCCGTTGGTTGCTCCCTCTCATCCTTCCACCAAATGCCACGTCATGATTTCACTTGGATCATCTGCTTCCCAGCCAGTCACACTCCTCCACGCGGACCTGTCTTCTTCTGGGCTTACATCTTCTATTTTTCCAAGATTCTTGAATTTTTAGACACCCTTTTGATTATTCTAAGTGGGTCGAAATCTAGACGGCTGTCATTCCTCCACGTGTACCATCATGCAGTGGTGGTGGTTATGTGTTATTTGTGGCTTTCTTCCTCACAGACACTGTTTCCAGTGGCGCTTGTTACCAATGCTTCTGTTCATGTGCTAATGTACGCTTATTATTTTTTGTGTACGTTGGGATTTCGTCCATGGTGGAAGAGATTGGTTACCAACTGTCAGATTATACAGTTTGTGTTCAGTTTCTTGATTTCGGGTTTGATGTTGTACTATCACTTTACCGGGTCGGGTTGCTCCGGGATCCGTGGATGGTGCTTCAATGCAGTTTTTAATGCTTCCCTTTTGGCACTCTTTCTTGATTTTCATTCCAAGAATTATGCAAAGAAGAGGAAAGATGTTAACAAGAATAAGCTGTCATGATTCAATTTTGGAAATAATTTTTATCTTAGCTTTGACCTGAGCTTGACTTTATTTATTCGGTGTTCGAAGTTCACTGGATCGACTAATCTGTATACACGGATTTCGGATTAAGACAGAAAAATGCTCCTTACCAAAACAGTATGCACCTAATTACTACAAGCTATTACTCATTCTAGAGTAGCTGAATTTGTCTGTTACATATTTTATTGAATGAATGGAAATGATTGGGCAAAATCCATTTTTGGTTTGCTGAACATACTAGGTTTCTTGCTTTGTAGTAGTTTATAGACATCTTTTCCATTTTTCGTATTAAAGATCCGATGAATCTGTTCAACTAGATATTGTTTAATCAAAAGAGAAAAAAGGACAAGGAAATGAAGAAGAAGAAGAAGAAGTGACCTTGTTTGTTCATCCTCTTGTAACACTCTCGGATTGGGGTTAACTGAAAAGCAAAATGGATTAATTAGAAGCCAATCTGATTTATTACTGGCATAAGGAGCAGATAAATGGAATGTAAGTAGTTCGTTGTTTGGAAGGAGTATCACAATCAAGATTCGCTCAAAGTGGTATCAACTTATTGTCACAATCCGGCTTGCACATGAGTTTGGGACTAGGGGCTTTAGGTTTTACTTCCTAGTATATCGACCTATTATCACAATTCAACTTGTACAGGTTTGTGTTTAGAGGGTTTTAATGCTTTACTTCCTAATCTAAATTAATATTTATTATTTTTAGGCGATGCTTATATATTATATAGTATAAAATTAAATATATGGCAAAGCGATCCCATTGTTAGGAAGAATTGTTTTGGTTACTCTGAAAGTCCCATGAACTCCTAAATCTCAATAAATTGGGAGTTAAAGAAAATGAAGAGCCAATGATTGTGACTCCTAAAAGAAAATCCCATATATAGTACATGTATTAATATAAGGAAAATTAGCCATCACGATTCTTGCACTTTTATGTTATGCTTGAATATAAAATATATATAAGTAGCTCAGCAGTAAGGGAGGAAGAGACAATTGTGACGAACACATAAGTGGAAAAAAATGGTAGGAGGTAAGGAATCAGTTGATTTAAGGAAGAAGAAAGGAAGCCTTATTCCTGTAATGTTCACTCTCTTCTGCACGTATTCTTCTCTAACTTTTGTTCTTTATATACACATATATACTGACTTGTCTTACACTTTTCACTCACAAGTCACAATTACAACTAGCTAATAGTTGCATATTCATGGCTTCCCACTTCACGTCATCTACCAATGTTTGGTTTCTCTTGCTTGCTATTGCCTTAGGTAACACACTACACTCTCTCCTTCCGCTTTCTAACATAAGAGATAAAAACGGTAACGAGGTAGCTCACTTAGTGAGCTCCTCAATCCTTCACCACGTAGGTCGAAGAATCAAATATGTATTTACTTTCTCTCCTGAATTGTACATAGTAATACACTAATACTGTATTCGTCTGAATTGGTCCAAAATCTTGAAATTCATAAGTCGTTTGCTTTAAAAGTTAACACTTGATCTTTTTTGCGTCCATGATCAAGCAAGGATTAGAAACTTTTTATTTGTTGATCCTTTTTTAATTTGTGAGTTTTGACACAATTTAGTGTGACAGGGGTAACATTATCCGAGTGCACAAATATTACCATTATAAACAATTGCAAAGAAACAGTATGGCCTGGAATTACACCTAAAAACAATTTCAATGGAGATGGTTTTGAGCTAAAACAAGGCCAATCTGCTGTCTTTAACGCCCCCGCCGGGTGGAGTGGCCGTATATGGGGTCGAACCGGTTGCCACTTTGACAAGAACGTTAATGGCACGTGTCAAACCGGTAGGTGTGGGACCGGTCTAAAATGTAGTGAACCGGGTGACCCTACAGCTTCAATTGCCGAATTTACCCTTGGAGAAACTGATTTTTACGACGTTAGCCTTGTTGATGGGTTCAACTTGCCTATAGTAGTAAAACCTGTAAATGGCAAGGGAAATTGCAGTTCTGTTGGCTGCGATAGTGATCTTAGGCCAAATTGCCCTTCGGAGCTAGCTCTCAAGACAGATGGAAAGACGATTGCCTGCCGGAGCGCGTGTAACGTCTTTGACACTGATGAATATTGCTGCCGGGGTACATTTAGTAGTCCAGTGTCGTGTTTACCTACAAACTATTCAAGGATTTTCAAGACAGCTTGCCCTGTTGCTTATAGCTTTGCCTTTGATGACCCAACTAGTATCATCACTTGCTCTTCTACTCACTATGTTGTCTCATTTTGTTCTTCAAGGTAAACAATTCTAATCCTTCTCTATTATAATTCTTTGTTTTAATAACAATTAAGTAAGGCTCGTGTTGTGTGCACTTTGACTATTCCACCACTGGATACCTATTACATTCCACTAACACACATACCGGATAACTCCATCCACCAAAATTTAGACAGATCGAAAGAAATCACCAACACCTTTTGTCCTTGTTTGGATTAAAATCCTTGTCTTCCAAGTTTTGATCCCACTTCATGGATAGTAAGAGTATACACTTGGATGCCAACAATCTTTTCTTTTGCTGATTTAAGATTCTGTGTTGGTTTACAGGAATCAGACACAGACACTGTGCACAAATTATGGCAAAAATTTGACTTGTAATGGAGCATATGGATTGAAGCCACTCTTTAAAACAAGGCAAATACTGATGGTTGGATTGACAACAGTGATTAGTCTTGGAGGGGTGATGTTCTGACAGGATATTGTGCAGATTCAAATCTTTTTGAGTACCTGTTTGCAACTACATTTACTTTTCTCATTCATTTTAGGATTTTGATTGCTTTTCCTTGTCTTTTGAAATTTTGTTCACAATCTCAAGAGTAGTCTTCTAAAGTGTGAAAACATCAAAACTTGGCCATTTACCCAAAGTGCATAAGCTTCAAATTCTCAGCAAAATTGCATGTCTGGGATATTATTCTTTTATGCTTTGAAGATGATAAATCTCCAAACAACCCCCCTCCACCAACCCGAAAAAAAAAAAAAAGGAAAAGGAAAAGAAAAGAGGGTAGTGAGATCACAGGAAAGAAGTAACTTCTAAAAGGCTATCTTCAAACAAAAAGGAAAAAAACTCAAAAAAAGGCCATGGACAAAAACAACATTTGGACATTCTAATGCTCCTCCTTTTCAGGAGACATTCATACAAAACCAATCACATTTTACTCATGTGATACTGTTTTATGAAATCCCACCCAAATGATACTGTTTTTAAGGGCGAAAAAGTGTTTCTTGCTTCAATCTTCGACCCCTCTCACCTTCTGCAAGCACCAACTATAAAGAACAAAGAAAAAAGAAAAGAAAGTTACCTAAAAGAAGATTTACAACAACCTACTGCTTTAACTGTTTCTCTGGTTTTACTACATCATTGCTGGACTCCTTTCTTTGGGTTGGTGCATCGGACTTATCATCCTCGAATGGTAGTACAACAACTGGGGTAGCAGGCACTGTTTCCCACCGCTCCTTCAGAAAGCTCATGAATCTCAAAACCATTTCCTTTCGGAACTTGAGTTCACGGGTGAATGCATCAGCAATCAGGAAAGCAGCTATGTACTTGAATGGAACAATTAGGAGAGTGGTTGCACCAAATAGTAGAGCCAGAGCGACTTCCATCGTGATCTGACAAAGATTATGAAAATTAACTCATTGAGTAAAAACAAATACAGAGTATTAGATAAAAAATAACACTAGAATCTTGAGGTGCAAGCTTACATAGTAGAGTCAGCATTAAGAATTTATTGAGCCCCTAAAATAATTACTCAAAGTAGACCACTAGTCCACTACGCATACAGAAACAGTCATGACATACAGTTTCAAAGGGGAAAAAAAAAAAAAACAGTTAGGACATAATGTCATCAAACCCAGAACATGCACAACTGAGATTAAAAGAGATCCAGCACAACCAATTTTTGTTAAAAGAGCAACAACTAATTGTTAGGGGTGGTACGGGTGAGGCGCACGTAAAATCCTAAATGTACATGATCTCGAATGTGGATGAAGCTTGAAAACCAGGGTGGGGGAGAAGGAATTCACTCAAACAAGTTTCTAAAAGGAGATAAGGTCCAAGTTAAGTGTTACTATAATGGAAGAAAGCAACAAGACATATTAACTCTCCTTAGCAATTGCAACTTTTGGTCCCTCAATAAAAAAGAGCGCAAAATCTCAATTTTGGTCCCTCATTTACCAAAATTTAAACATTAAATTCATTCTTTTTTTCTTGCACTTCTAATCTAATACTTGAGACAAACATATATGTCTAACGACGTATCCCACCCTTCATTTTAGTTTATACCTTTTCTTTTTAAAAAAATTCCTTTTTCGGCTTATAATTTTTGCCAGTTGTCCATCCAAAAATAGAAGATGGAAGAGGAAATATACATTATTAGAATGAGGGTAAGGAGGGGGATGTGGCGAGAGGGCTATTGGTATTGAATTAGGCGATGGGAGTTGAGTAGTTGGCACTAGGGATAGAGCTGCAAGTGGTTGGGGATGAGGAAGGTTCTTGTGATGATGAGTGGAGATGGACAAAGGGGTTGCTGTATTTTCACTAATGCCCGTCGAGAATGAAATGGTTCAAAAAAAAAAAAAAAAAAAAAAGTTTGAGTATTTACTAGTTAGTATATGTTAAAACCACAAAAAAGAGTTAAAGATTTAGCACAGATTTTTTCTTTTCTTTTCTTTGGTAACACTTGTGTGAAGGCTAGCGTGTACAAACCTCGACTAATCAACTGGGTCCTTTGCTATCTCCCACCAGAACAATTAATAGGTAACTCTGCCTACCAAGGCTCAGGCAAATGGGAAGAATTCACATAGGGTTTCTTCTGTGGGATTTGAACCGATTTAACAAATAGATTAATTGACTAGTATAATGTTTACTTCATTACAGATATAGAGTGAGAACATTAAGAGCAATTTGCATTTTTGTTCAGAATGAAAAGATATATCACCTGAGCAACCAGACTCTAGGACATGAAAATATACTAGAAGTAGTTCCAATCGCCCACCAATTTTTTGAGGGAAACAATTGATGTCTCTGCTATCAAGGAGGGAATTGAGAGGGCTAACATAATCTATCTACCTTATTTGATCTGATATCTTTTCAAAGTAGCTATTATGAATTCAAATAAATGAAAGCATCTACTCTTGCTGGGGCTATTAAAAAGTTTTTCACTCCTAAGCTATTCTTAGCTGACCTTAGCAGGCATGTGGTTAGCACACATCTTAAGCATGCATTGGTAATGTTTTTCAATTCTTTCTCCTGGCCACTGAAAGAGATACGGACAGGTTTTCGGCACAACCTGGGTTAAAGTGGAAATACCTGAGGTTGGCCAGCAAGAATAATTGCTCGAATCTTGAGCAGCGACAGATTCAAGCTCTGCAGATACTTTTCGACTTCACGCATGGCATCTTTAACTGCAATAATTTTCTGTAGTGTGTTTGATGGTGGTTGGTCACGTATCGTTACTTTTCCAAAGTATCTTCCAAGCCGACCTTGTTCCTTGAGCCCCTTAAGTAATAACATGCCAGCAGCCAATACCATCAATATTGCCGGCAAAATATAAGATAGCATATTCCTGATCCCAGAAAACCGAGTGTCAAGAAACTCAATGTGATTAAGACAGATAACTAACCACATGAAGAATAAGATTCAGGAGCATGCTCAAAAAATATAAGTAACTAATTTAACACAATCAGCAACGAATTACCATGTTCCATCCTTTTTTTTTTGGTAAAGTAATAAAATTCATTAGTAAAACATCAAGAAGATGCAAGGTTACAGATGGGAAAAGCTGGCAGGCTTGGCAAAACCTGTAGAACAATCTAAAGATATCCTATCTCTACTGAACTAGAGAAAAGGAGCTGATAAAATCTAGAAAGTTACCCACATTGTTTACAGGGGCAAAAAAATGCCAACTAAAAAGACTAACTAAACACCTAGACTTTAGAGAGCAAATAGGAGTTGAGATTCCTTCAAAGCATCTGTTGTTTCTCTCCTTCCATAGGGTCCAAAAAATTACTGCTGGGATCATTCTCCAAATTCTTTTAATGGATTTGTCAACTCTCCAGAGTATCCAGCTAGCATATGCATCTTTGATGTTGAAGGGCATTACCCATTGTAGACCAAGCATAGAGTAGAAGAAAAACCAGAGGCTAGCTGCTGCAGGGCAGTGCAAAAATAGATGGTTGACACTTTCATTGGTCTGCTTGCACATGGTACACATGTTAACAACTATTACACCTCTCCTTCTAAGATTGTCTTGTGTTAGGCATGCTTCCTTCAGTGCAGTCCAAGTGAAGCAAGTAACTCTGAGAGGCTGTCTGGTTCTCCATACAAGCTTCCAAGGCCAAACCTCTAAAAGGCTATTTTGAGAGCACCAGTTGTTGTAACATTCCTTCACAGTGAAAATCTTTTCCTTAGAATTGCCCCAGAGTATTCTGTCCTGAAAATCTGCCACCAAAGTACTTTGTCCCAAACTTTCTAATAGAGAAAGAAAATCATCAACTTCCCAATCCTGTAAGTTTCTCCTTAAAATTGGTGTCCAACAGTTGTTAACTCTATATTGAGCTAATGTTGCTTCTTTGTTAGAAGCTATCAGAAATAGTGAGGGAAATAAATCTTTTACTAAAGTGTCCCCAAGCCATTTGTCCTGCCAAAATCTGATCTTGAGCCCATTTCCAGCCTTGAATGAGACAGCCTGGAAGAATTCCTCTTGGAGACTACTGATGTGTTTCCATACTCCAACACCATGTGGTTCATTGCTTTTCTTTGCAGTCCAGTGGTCTTGAATACCATATTTAGCTTTGATGATTTCCTTCCAGTACCCTGCCTCATTTTGACCATATCTCCAAAGCCACTTCATGAGTAGGCTGTTGTTATGAAACGTAAGATTTCTAATCCCCAGCCCCCCTTGGCCTTTGGGTTGAATAACTGATTGCCATTTGACCAAAGAGAATTTATGAGTAACACTGTTACCTTCCCATAGGAATTTCCTTCTAAGCCTGTCAATTTGCTTTAGAACTGAGGTTGGCATAGGGAAGAGTGACATAAAGTAAGTGGGAATGCTGTCTAGGACACTTTTGATGAGGGTGAGCCTGCCACCCAATGAGAGATATTGCATCTTCCAAGTGGCTAGTCTTTTCTCCATTCTTTCAATGACCCCACTCCATATCCCAGATGATTTGAATTTAGCACCCAAAGGAAGTCCCAAATAGGTGGTGGGAAAGGAGCCTGTTTTGCAGCTAAGAATATCAGCAAGAGCTTCTAGGTTGGTCACTTCATTCACTGGATATATAGTGCTCTTACGCATGTTGATATGAAGTCCAGAGATGGCCTCAAAGATCATGAGGGTAGTGTTGAGATTAGAGACCTGCTGACAATCAGCTCCACAAAATATAAGGGTGTCATCTGCATAGAGTAGATGAGAGACTGAGACTGAGGTGGAAGGATTTCTGCCCACTTGGAACCCTTGAATCCACTGAAGTTCTTTGGCCTTTGCTAACAGCTGAGATAATCCTTCCATCGCAATGATAAAGAGGAAAGGGGACAATGGATCCCCCTGCCTGAGTCCCTTTTGAGAAGAGAAAAACCCAACTGGACTTCTGTTCACCAGAATTGAAAACTTCACTGTCGAAATACAGAAATAAATCCACCTTATCCACCTTTCCCCGAAACCCATTTGCTTCAAAATGTTGACTAAATAAGCCCAGTTAAGCTGATCAAAAGCTTTCTCAATATCTAATTTGCATAGGATCCCAGTCTCACCACTTTTAATTTTCCAGTCTAGCACTTCATTGGCAATCATAGATGCATCAGTGATCTGTCTATTCTTCAGAAAAGCACTCTGTTGTCCAGAAACTAAGGAATCCACCACTTTTCCGAGCCTCTTAGCTAAAATTTTGGCCAGCAATTTGTAGACACTGCCTATAAGACTTATAGGCCTATAATCTCTAAGCTCTGCGGCCCCTTTCTTCTTTGGGATAAGAGCAATGAAAGAGGCATTGCATGATCTCACCATTTGGCAGTTCTGATGAAAGAAATTAAAAGCTGCTAGCAGGTCTGCTTTGATGAAGTTCCATGATTTTTGAAAGAAAGCCATAGTGAAACCATCAGGGCCTGGAGCTTTGTCAGGGGCACAAGTCATGAGAGCTTCTAAAATCTCCATTTCGGTGAAAGGAAGTTCAAGGTCCTCTTTATCCACTGTGTTGAGACTTGACAGACCTTCAAAGACAGCTGAGGGTCTCCAAGATTCAGTTTCTTTGTAAATTTGTTGATAGTACTCCAGAATACCATCCTTGATCCTTCCTTTGTCTTCAATTACTTCATCACCTATTTTGAGTCTGTCAATGGTATTGCCCTTTCTATGAGAGTTGGCCATTCTTTGGAAAAACTTTGTATTCTTATCCCCCTCTTTCAACCATAAACATCTTGATTTTTGTCTCCATGAGATCTCTTCAGCGGTTGCTATTTGCTGAATTTCAAGTTTGAGATTCAGTGTCTGACCTTTCTCTTCTGTAGAGAGAGCTCTGAGCTCAGCTAACTGGTCCAGCTTCCAAAGTTCTTTGAGTGCCTTGTTCCTTTGAGTCTCGATTGTTCCATAGACCTCCCTATTCCATTTAGTAATGTCTTTCTTGAGATTCCTTAGTTTCTGCATTAGCACAAAGTCTGGGGTGCCTAATACAGTGTAAGAAATCCACCATCCTTCTATCATGTCCATGAAACCCTCTGCTTGAAGCCACATGTTTTCAAATTTGAAATAAGATGGTGTGGTCTCCCAATCTCCACTTTCCAGGATAATTGGTTTATGATCAGAAAAAACTCTAGGCAAGGGGTACTGTTTGATAGTATTGAACATCTCGCTCCATTCTGTTGAGATAAGGAACCTGTCAATTCTAGAGGCTTGGAGAGACTCCTCCCCTCTTGACCAGGTAAATTGTGCTCCCTGAAGTGGAGGGTCAATCAAATCCAGGTCTAGAATAGTGTTGAAGAAGCCCAGCATCGCCCTTGATCTTCTAACGCAGTTCAATCTTTCCCCCACAAATCTGCACACATTGAAATCCCCTCCTATGACCCATAGGTCAGACCACAATCCCCTGATAGATGCTAACTCGAGCCAAAGATCCTCCCTTTCTGGATTGGTATGAGGGCCATAAACACTAGTAAAAACCCATTTGAAATCCTCAGCAAGACTTTCGAATCTACATGATAAAGAAAAGGCTCCTGCTTCAAAATCAACACATTTCCAAGCTCTTTTGTCCCACATTATTAATATCCCACCTTTGGTACCAATTGCTTTGACTTCTGCCCAAGAGATCCATCTGTTTCCCCAAATTTGCCTGATTAGAGATGAATTCCATGTCTCTATTTTGGTTTCCTGCAGGCAAATAATATCAACTCCCCACTTGTGAATAAGAGATTTCAAAGTGCTTCTCTTGTCTTTATTGTTGAGACCCTGCACATTCCAGCTGAGTGTTTTAACTCTCATCTGGAATGAGCCTTTTGAGACCTGCCCCTCTCTTTCTTCCCACTCCCGTCCTGGAGACCCCAATCCAATCTTTTAAGTTCAGTAACTGCTTTGCTTTTCCCTTCCATGTTCCATCCTAATTATGTATAGATATTCATGCGCCTTACTCACTGCACATTGTACATTATCCCTTAAAACAAGAAACAGTATTTGAAACTTATACAATGTACTAATTTTTCAAATGCATACAGAAGGTCGGAAATTTAAGAGTACAACACAACGCAACCTGCAATAGGAACTCTTCTGAATGATATACGAATATGATTTTTCAGAAGCTGGTTAATTTTAGATGACAAATGCTGTGAAAACCATTTGGGATGTTTAGAATGGTAACTTAAATGGTCTCTTTAATTAGCATAATCTAACATAAAAATTGAATAAAAATAGCAAAAAGCCCAGGAGATCACAAGTTCATACGGTTCCAGGAAAGATAAAAATCATGAAGACAAGTAATGATATTAATTCACGAGAAGTTTTCTCCACAGACAAGCAAATATTCATTTGGACTTAGGAAGTCATATATATATTCCAGCAAATGTTTCCACATGTCTCAGTAAACATTTAAGGTTTACAGGCTAACCATATACTGATGACTGATGCCAGTAAACTTCTCGACATATCGCAATGCGCTTTACCTGAATATAATCGTATATGCAAGTGCAAGAGAAGAGGCTGTCAATAGGGGATCCTCCCAATGCCTAAGTTTCTCAAAGTTTTTTACCATAACTGTTAAAGGAAACACAAGTTCCTGCCAAGAAAGGGAAAAAATATTAATAATCGATATTACTGATAAAAGATAAACTTGTAGAATTAGAGAAACACAGAAAACAGACAACAAGGCTACACTTGTAAAACCACAGATTTAATCTTTGCAGCCAATCCTTACAAGAAAAACAGCAAACAGTATCAGCTCTTGTCAAAAGTTAATAGCCAATTGCTGATGAAAGAATTTATCGTGTGGTGAGAAAAACACAGATAACATACAAGGCTGAACGTGTACAACCACAGAACTTTACAAGATGTTCTAGCCAATTTCTTTGAAGAAAGAAACAGAAAACAATATCATTAGTAGCACAAACCGATCAGTTTGAATTTTCTTAGTGCCACATCTCACATTAAGCTCTGAGTTCAGTCCTCTTCCACATAGTCACTATGTAAGATGACAGATTACTGTAATAATGGCAATTATTCCTGTCTTAAGAGGAAAATGTGCCAACGGAAGCCTTTCTAGACTAGTGTTTCCAAACAGTACCGCCTCCCAGACCATAAGCCAATTATGAGAGAGTCAGTCAAAACCGTCTAGGTTGGTTGAGGATCAAAATATCCACAACTTATGACCATTCATTTATACTTACCTTTCAAATCTTAGTACGAGCTTCTAAGGTTGTTTTCTTTTCTTTTGCGAATCATGGATGGTCTTTTTCTCTTTTTCTTTTTTCAAATCATGGTTGAATTTTTCCCCCTTTTTTCTTCTTGAAGGGAGAAGTAACCCTGGCTAGATCTTGCGCCACCAAGATTTAACACCCAATATAATCGAAGTAAAAGAAGAACCAATCGAGGTTCTCGAGTGAAGTCAAGTCCTTTAAATTTCAGTTCATAAGCAAAGAATGAAGAAAAGCTGCCTGATTTTAAGCCATAACCACAAAACACATTGTCTGTGGTCTTTGTTCTAACTTCATCAAACTGCTAAGCCACGCCTTTGGGCATGGTGAGGCTTCTATATTTTTGCCAAGCATATGAGAGTATCAATATTTCTGCCTATCTTGCGCAAAAACAGATAGCAAAGCTCTCAAGTAATCATAAGCAACTATAAGTGATGGTTTTTGTACGAACACCAAGTAGTACAGGGAACATTTATACTTAAAAGAAAGATTCTTGATGCTTATTGTAGGTACCCAGTTTTTCTCCTATATTTATAGGACAATAAGAAAAATAAGGACTTAGATAGATCACAAACAATGAAATACCTCTTAACACTAAATTCAGGCAATAAAAAGGCAAATTCTAAACCAAGTATGAGCTTACATACAACAACATACCCAGTGCAGTCCCACAAGTAGGGCCTGGGGAGGGTAGGTTGTACGCAGGCCTTACCCCTGCCTTTTGTGGGGTAGAGAGGCCGTTTTTGATAGACCCCCGGATCGAAAGGAAAAAAAAATATTTGAAGCATGGTATCAAGAAAAATATGGCAACACAATAGCAAGATAAAAAGCAAATGAAACAATAGATAGTAAGTAATACACATTGAAAAAAAGAAACTACGCGATTACTAACCAATACTACTAATAAGGAGAACACTCGGCTACCTACTAACCTTCTAGCCTAACCCTTGACCACCACACCTTCCTATCTAGGGTCATGTCCTCAATAAGTATGAGCTTACATCTGAAGAATATTAAACGTTTCCTTCATCAGACAGTGGTTAATTTCTTTGTATTTATTCTTGAAGATACAATACAACCCCATTTTCTCAAAAACTTTCTAATTCAAGTGCAAGTCCATTCAGAATAGCAATCTTACGCAGTTTAACATGCTTATTGTCTTAAATATAACCGAGCATTTAAATTAAACGCATGAATCATTTTTGAAAAAGGTTGTTTAATTATTCGGGAGTTACGAGATGTATAAATGCAGACTAATCAATCCAAACGTAAGAAAAAATTCCGGACAGAAACAGCAGAAAAGGAAAGGGACAAGATAACCTTAAAAAGGTCAATGTTACTAGGGATCCCTTCAATCATTGCAGCGTCAATTGTGGCTTGCGTTTTCTCTGCTACTTGATATTTATCTCTACATACCAATGCTGCTTTTTCCATCAAATTCATATCAGCGACAACAAGATTTTTACTGAAAACTGTCCCCCGTTTCGATAGCGAGTAGTTCTTCCAAAAAGCAAGTGAAGCACTAGAAGTCCATGATGGAGACTTCATCCACTTCTGCAGGTACACACTTCCATCTACGTCAAACACATAACTACTACTTTCTGTTGCCTCTTTTGTGGATTGATATTCTTGATCAGTCACTTTTGCGATCAATGGTCCACCCCAACAGTTAACTGCTAGAGTTTGTAATACGACGTCACCATAAGGTGCATTTTGCAAAAATGAGAACTGAACCAATTTAGTTGGCTCCTCCAAGAGCTTTCGAGTATTTTGAAGAGCCTGAAGTCTCTTAACAGCATTGGTAGCATACGAAATTGCTCTTGCCTTCCCTTTCTGAGCACCATAGACATTGTATACTGATTGATCACCTTCCTCAGGTCCAAATTCTCGTATGAACTTGTATAAAGCAATTACTTCACTGATGCATGCATACCACACATCCCGTCTCATTTCTCCTCCAAAGTCGACAAATTCTAATACCCATGCATCCGACCTAATATGAGTACAGTAAATTAGACCATAATATATTAACAAGCATCTTTTATCAGCTAAAAGAAAAAACACGCTACAAGATGCAAAATCATCTTAGAAATTAAATAAGTCAATGATTAAGTAAAAGTGTAAAGACAAAAGTAGTCATTATTACAAGTAAGAATGCAGGTTCCAGCTTCGGGGGAGGAGGGGTTTGTGTATTTCATATAGCAGCATCCCATTCTTAAGAAAAGCATGAAACAAAAGAAAATTCAAAATAAAGGCACATAAATTAAATGATAACGCTCTCCAGAAGGATGTTGCAGGAGCCAGGAAGAACTTGACATCCAAACAAGCTACGGAAGGAAAATAAACAAATAGAAAAAAACATTATATGACACTTCAACTCCAGTCAGAGAACCCGCATAGTCAACTATTAACATGGGTAAGGACAAATGATTTTAGGATCAATAAGTCTGTATTAATTGGGATAAACAGGAAACTGGGGCAGATCTCTGTCCCAAGATCGAAATGTCTTTGACAAAGTGCCTAATAAGATAAATTGAGAGATATAAGGATTCAGATCAGATGCAAATTACTAGTTAGTTATATGATAATTTTGGTGATTAGCTAAGGTACTTCCTTTTAAGATTGATATGGATATGTGAAACTTGAAGTTAGGATGTAATGAAGACCATTTTCGGGCCTACTTCCTTTTGTCCTCAATGGGATTGTCTCATTTGTGGCTCCTGTTTTCTTTTAACGAAAGGAAGATTGAGGAAGTCAAAATAATACCTCTATTATCAGTAAAATACTATAAGGAATTATATAACATTTAAAAATTAAAATACATTTTAAAAAAGAAAATAAAAAAGACAGCCCCAATAACAATATGACCATTCCCATCAGCATGTAGTAGCATGTTTGTTTTATATGCAACACTCATCCATACACATAGAATAGTTATGATGACTTCAGGAGTACAGTATTTTAGCAGTGGCTAAAGTTGCAGGAGTAATCAAGTTTCGGGAGACCGGGAAAAGTTAGTTTGTTTGCTAAAATAGGCGGAAGTGCTTTCTTGATAGGTTAGTCGAGAATACATAAGTCAGTGTCCCCAATCTACTAGGCATGTTGCGCTCCCTAATTCCTGCATGGTATATCCAAAGGTGTTACTCCCAGATTAGTCTCCTCCATGCAAGGAATATGTATAACAGAATGAATTCACTCAAGGGTTTAAAAGAAAAATCAAGGTGTGGAGTTAGAATGCTTTGTGATAACTCAAGGCAAGACAACTCGAAAACCCCTGCAGATTCAAATCTTGTCTGCTTTGTTCAAGTGAAATATCCCAAATAATATTTTCACATATCTATCAGTCATATAGTCCGATTCCTACTTATCAATTGAAAAAAAATAAAAAATAGAGAGAGGTCAAAAGTCTGTTATGATTCAAGGTAAGATTCGATGAACCGGTTCCTCCTCTTAATCTGGATCTTCTTGCTCACTACAGAAAATAATGGTTGGCATAGGCAATCCCTTCTTTTGTCTCTATCAAATAATGATAATGGTCTATCCTAGTTGTGATAAGACAGGTAGAAATGTAAAATTGAGCACTAACTTTTGGAAAACTATTTGTTCTAAGGATGGAACTTTGCATATATGTGATGTTTAATAACTAGAAACAATTGACAGGTGGCCATTAAATAGATGTATTGTCATGAAGTTGTGGGCCTAATTTGAGGCTCTACTTAAAGCTTGGGAAATGCCAACAAAAGTTCTGTCCAAAGGAAAACAGAAAGGAAATGATACAGTCCACATGGGATTGGTTGGAGAAGCTTATACAGTCCACATGGGATTGGTTGGAGAAGCTTACTCACTGAGGACCCGAAGTGACAGATACAGCAGAATCTAGAAAGTCAAAGCCCAGAGGCCCAACTTTTGTTGTCTTTATAAGTGAACCTTCTCCTGTAAGATCCAATCTTGATGCATTTTTTTTTCCCATCACACCAACTGCCTGCAAGACACAAGAATCGATTATATAACAAGTATCTCATGTGCAAACTGTTCAACTAGCCAAACAAAACGAATTTCATCATCCATTTGACTCAGTTTTCATGACTACAACAGAACTACCAACTAAACTTTACACTCAAGAATGAAGAGATTGCATTACAATAAAGATTTTTTCCATTAATAGCGAGGGTTGGGACATCGCATGAGACCTTAACACAGTTCCTTGGAAGTATATAATTATCAATGATTACCTCAAAGTAAAGGGCCCTATCAGTCAAAATTAGTTTTCCAGGCCATGCCATATTATTCTCCCATTTAAGAACAGGGTGTTTTCCACCGGAAGCAATGCACAAGATTCTCTCATTATGGAGCTGGGAGGGATCTTGAAACTTGTATGTCTTCCGTCCTTCGTGCACTCTAAAACAAGAAAAGAAACATCCGAAGAATTATATTAGTGACTTCCAAATTTCAAGCTTAGCCAAGAGTTCTCTTCATATATGATTTCATAAATAAAATCAAAATTAATAACAAAAAATTCCCCATTACTGAAAAGGGATAGAACTACTCCAATTACTAATAAACCCAAGCAACTAGAATGTTAAGACAGTAACAACAACAACTACAACGCCTCAGTCCCAAACAAATCGAGGGTCGGCTATATGAATCCTCATTGACCGTGTATCTTCATTTAAGCTCAACTCATGTCATCATCATCATCATACTAGAGTATTAAGAAAATGAAAGAAATTGTAGGAGATTTCACATATGAATATTTAGAAGCTTGTGTATTCATGTGAATGCTAATTACCTGCCCCATTCAGCTTTATGCGATAAGCTTACTTCCCATGGTCAAGTGGAATAATTTTCTGGCATACTTCTTACATGGATATTTTATTTAAAAAGAAACAGTTAGTAGTACGTCAAACTCTTATGGGATTGTAACAATTTAAATTTCAGGAAGAAAAAGTGAACAGGAGTACATATCGTCGAGAAATCCTCCAGCAGCTTTTGATTTGTCAAATTAGCAAACTAGATATTCTTTATGAATTAAGATGTTTTGTGTATGTGAGCTGATAATCGACAATAAATTTAGCTTGTGCAATCACATGTACATAACCTACTAACGCTTAGGAGAAGAAACTTTTGTACTCAAAAGAGAGGATGCTCACTTGAGAAGTTCACAGATGTATGTGGACCATGAGGTAAATGAGATGCCCCGATCATTCCCAGCAAGAGCTTTGAAAAGGTTGTGTGCTGTTGTCCAATCAGCTATACCAGCAACAGCAGGCGCAATACGAACAAAAGCCTCTTCTCCAACTAGTCTCGTCTTTAGCTTCAGCAGAACCAGATATATTTAGGTTATAGCAACAGAAATACATGCAACAAAACCTAGAAAAATAAATTAGTCTTCCTAAAACACGAAGAGGCTTGACTCATATATTTGTGTTCATAGTAAAGAACTTACCAGTGAAATACAATCATGAAATACTTAGTTGAGAACAAATATAATATATAAATAATGGAGAAGCCATCTTTCTAAGCTTGAATATTAATATCCTAGCAGATAAGGAGAACTTTTTATTTTGATCGTCAGGGAAGCAAATTAGTATACATCGAAAGTGGTCTGCACTGCATATGACGAAGGATTTTGCTCCTCAGAGCATCCACTTCCAGCCTCTCCTTTCATCTTCTTCATTCTCAGCAATTTCTTTTGTAAATCTTAATAGATAAATAAAAAATAGTCACTGATATTGCCACCGAGGGTGTCCACCCTATATATCCTTCAAAGATACTAATGGTTTAGAAAAAAGAAACGAACTATCCAGTACACAATGCAAGGTCCTCCATGAGATTGCACAAAATGAAATGGTAGTAAGCCAAGTCTCCGACTCTCCTTGCACCAGCCCCAAAAAGTGACCCAGCAATAGAAGTGAATCTAGTAACTATATCTACACTTTCATATCTAATACTTTGTCAAGCATTTCCAGTTTATTCACCCCTAAAATGCACTATTATCACTGCAAAGGGATGTTATTATCAACAGTTTTACAGCACATTTACCCATAAACTATTCACTGCTTCAGCCATAGCTTTAAAAGTTTGAGATTGTTCTTGGAAAACAACAAGCACCTCCAAAATTATACTCTGTTAAGTGGGAAGCTTGGTAATACGTCAACAGTCGAGCTTGATCTAACTGCACAAAGGGGAGAAAAAGATTTTTCCTATCTCTCCTGTTCAAAAGAAGATATTGTTGACCGTGTCCCAAATCTATCAAATCAAAGTTAGAAATCTAGGGAGCACCACCAGCAAACTTCAGCTTAATTGATTTAATAGGCATCTTTACTGAAATGAACGAACCATTGAAAAGAATAGAGAAGGTCGGCATAAAAAGAATATTCTACCCTCCTTCCACACCACAAGAACAAACTGAAAAGAAAAGGAAGACAAAAAACAGAAAGAAAAGACAGAATATATGCCGATTCTTGGCGAGGCCAGATGATTAAAGTTCGAAAAGATGGTATCAGCTGACCTAATAGTTCTAGCACATACAAATCACCAGAAATTTGTCTTCTTTGGCAGATCCATCAGAAGAGTGATATAAGGTGCCATAAAATTGTGAGTGATTTTATCTTATATATACATCAGCTGTCTTTTAAAATGCATCTGAAGTTAGACTAACAGCTAAAGCCAACAACCTACCCTTAAAGTGGCCCATGTCACATACAACCTATTATCTATGAGATCTAAAGAGCGGAGAAAGAACCTGGAGAGAATGCTTCTTTGAAACTTTAACTCGGGAGTCTCCTCTGCTCCTATATGGTCTCTCCCAGGCAAGCATAGTTACGAAAATCAGTCTCTGAAATGCAGGTTCCTGCAATCACATCTGAAAGTATTAATGAATGAGTGGAGATAAATCTTAACTTTTGCCACTCATCCCTATCTGAAATTCAGAATCTGTATGTCTTTTAAGCAAAATTGTAGAGAGACTTCAGGCATGGGAAGTAAGAAAAAACTAACTGGAAGCACTCCTATTTCTAGAGGACCTCGGAGAGATCATTATTCAAAAAAAGGACCTAGGAGAGATGTCAAGGTTTCAATATTTGTTTTTCTTCTTCTCTTCCATAATCTAAAAAGTTCAAACCAATAATCACTGATCCTAGACTACTAACTTTCAGATTGTTCTGAATCAACGGAATAGCAAAGTTTAGCTCTTCATCATAAAAGACACTGTATGCAGCACTACGACCAAAAGTAGAATTAAAACAGTGTAAAATTCATATCAAAAGAGATGATGAGTAACAGGACCACGAAGATACTTCAACTCAACTAAGAGTTACATGTTCTCTTCTTCAGTTTGGGTTTGTCTTCTGTAGATCAACAAGCAGAGACCACTCGAATTGGGCTCTGCTTAATAGGATCGGGGGGGGGGGGGGGGGGGGGAGGTGTTAGAGGAGCAAACTTCTAGCTCTGGAAAGAATTTCAGTTTCATAAAGGAAAAGAATACATGTTATGCTCATCAAAAAAGCTGATGAAAGACTAGAAAGGAAACACGTAGTTAAGCCAGCAAACCTTCAGGCAAGGATGAAGGATAGAAGTATCCTTTGACAGAAACCTAAAGCAGCAGTATTCAACCAAACTGCGAGCATCACTATGAACAGATTCAGGACCAAGTGCTTTGAAGATCTTCTGCATTTTCTGCCCAGTCAATCCGTTCATCCTACACACATCTATCGCATGTCATAGAAGGCACTTCCAAATTATACGAGACCACAAAATGTATCTTACCTGCTAAATTGCTCAATGGAAAGAATGGCAGCTACAGATAGATCACCATTCGGTGTTTGGCTATCAACAGTTTGTTCAGCCATGAATACTTCCTCCGTATCTTGAATATCATCATGAAAACTGGTTCTTTTATCATTTACAGTTTTTACCAGTGGTGAAGTGACTTCACTAAAAAAGTCCTGTGTCTTTGACAGCCAGTGATTTACTGATTCTTCCACTTTACCTGTAAAAGAAGGTGAATATAACAGAGCAAGACTTAATAAGATCAGAGTGCTACTTGTTGGAAAACTGAACAATCTAATCATTGTTTACTTGGTAACCTAACAGGAACGGTGGACCTAAACTATCAGTTTTCTTTTTCTTTTTCTTTTTATTTGGAAATAGTCTCTCATGTGAAATGTCAAGAAGCACAGAGAGTTACCTTTGATTATCATTGCAACTATCCTGTTCACATAGCACAAAACATGGCGCCTTAAAGTAGCTCGCTCCACCTATGAGGCTTACAAACATATTATAGCACGAGCACTACCACCCCAACCCATCGAAGAGAAAAAAGATCCACCTTGGTGAGAGCATACTGTTAATAACCTCAAATGATTCAAACATATCAAGCTCTACAAGCAATCACGGTAAAATTATTTAACTTCTGCTTGTGCAGAGGGTGCATCAAAGCCATTATCATTCTGAAAAGTTGACCATGATAAACCAATCCCTGGATGCAACTTCTGCTTCAAGTAATAAACAAGGAAAGTAGCAACCCCCACAGATATTTTGAAGAATTGGCTAACTGAATCATTGGTTTATTATTCCATTTGACAAATTAAGCTTCTGTTTTAGAGGTTTTCCAAATCTCCCACTTATTCTTCATTGTCATAGAAAGTCCCAAACCAAACTAAAAAGAAACTGGACCCTAATTAAATGAATCTTGAATTATAATTTTGTTTTTTCAAGAAAACTAGGATGCAAGGTATTAACTTAAAAGCAGAAAAGACCAAGAAGAAAGAACTTACTGGCATCAATATCTTTAAACTTCCATTTCCTATCACCCACAACATTAAACTTGAACTTATGGTCTGATGAAGAAGAAGAAGAAGAGGAATTGTTGGTGCAGCATAGAGTCTTGGACAAGAATGGATGATGATGACGGCGACGAGGTAGTGCACAAAAAGATGGTGATGAGCTTACTAGTTCTACTCCTACAACAAGTTTGCTGTGCATCTTTTTTCTCCTTCTAACTTTGGACTTTCAACAACCATTAAGATTGATTACTTCTTATGATTTTGAGATGAAGATGATTTTTGGAGTGTTTTTTTTTTGTCATCTTTGGTTGTTTTTCTTTTTTTTTTTTCTTTTTAGTTTTAGGATTTGACGTAGAAATAATTATTGTAATTAATAATGATCGTACGATCTGCTTTATTGGCTGAGTTGGCAGGTCAAAGATCGTTGGATTTTTGCATTTGGGGACAGATAATTTCGCGCAGGTGGGTTAATAGTACGGTTCGAGCTGTTATTTTATAAAATTTATATCATATCAATTTTTTGGTTATTTGATTTTATAGAATCAAAATTAGATTTTTCGAAACCGTCCCATCATCTTGGTTTCTTTTCAATATCGGTACGATTCGGTCAATTTTCGATTTTTTTTTAGAAAAAGAACAACATGTTATAGTCACTAGTAAAAGTTAAAGACAGGATATCATGCATAATGCATACTTTAAAGGACTTTGGCAAAAACATTTTTACTATTTAAAGCGTAATGAATCAAGAAAATATGAAAAAAGACAAGAATACAGATTGATTCTATTATTTTACGATAGGGTAAAGCAATGTAAAGCAAAGACAAAATTTATAATTTAGATCACACGACGAGAAAAAAATCAATCAAGATGGGACTCAAGAACAGAATCTACTAAGATTAAATATCCAATAAGATAAATTTAAAATCATATAATAAGAAAGATATCTAATACTTTGTAGCTTTCTATCCAAGATGTTGGAATACTTTCTAACTTACAAGCTAGTTACTACTCGAGATGGTAAAACTAATTTAATTTTATTAGGAGTAGCATAATAGGTTTCAGCGTAGAAACTTTATGTGTTAATTATGTTGCCGGCTTGTAGTCGTTTTCATCATCCCGAACTCAAGACGAAATTTTTAATATTTTATTATATTTAAATTTAATATATATAGTATATTTTACACATATAAACGTATTCGGTACGGTTCGATTTTTTTCGGTTCATTTTTCTAAATTAAAAACCAACATAATTATTCGATACGGTTATAAATTTATATAAAAACTGTTGATTTTATTAAAAAAACCTAAAAAATAATTTGATACGGTACGATTCAATCGGTTAAGAAAATCATTAAAACCTTTCACCTACTTTTTTTTTTTGGTTTTATGAGGACTTGAAGTTCTCGAACTCAAACTCGGTCCCCCCAACGGCTCAACTTCCAATTTTGGGTATAATCTCACAGTAAATCTGTCTGGCAAATTAAAGTCCCTAGGAAGCTTGCCTAAATGGAAAACCGTCACATGAAAGAAAATTTCGGCGGGTTTCAGAGTTTGGGAAGTTTAAAGTTTAGCTTTTTCAGATGATTTTAACTGCAAATAAATGTAACATCTATATGTATTAAAATTTGAAATATATAAGATATTTCTATATTATTACAGCATTGCTCTTGTATTGGTAGAGAAATAAAATTTGATAGATTGTGCTATTTATAATTTTTTGGTTATGTTTATATGTAAGTCATTACTATCATTTATTTTATTTATGTTGATTTAGTAAATTTGAAAATGCAGCTTCCATTTCATTCAGGGTCGGCTCCACCATAAGTCCGGTAAATCAATGACTTGGGACCCCAATTTATTGAGGGCCCCATTTTTCCTAAAAAAATAGATAAAAATATTTATAAATTCTTATTATTAAATGTGTGTGTATTATTAAATTCTAATTCCCCGCTTTTGCTATTCTTATTATTAAATATTCTAATTTTGTATTGTTTTAATATGCTTTTTTGAGCCGATGGTCAATGGGAAACAACCTCTTACTTCCTAGATAGGATAAGGTCTGCGTACACACTATCCTCCTCAAACCCGGATTACGCTGGGCATGTAGTTGTAAATATTCTAATTCCAAAAAGAATAATATTTTTTGAAGAATTAATTAAATCTCAAAAAGGAGCCCTTGATAGATATACTACTAATTGAAAAGGATTTGTTAGAACAAGTGGATTATGGAATAGTAGTTACTTCACATATACAAAATCTAGGCAAGTAAACTTTAAATAAAAATATATGTATAAATATGATAATCTTTCATTTCTTAAAAATAAAAAAATAAAAAAAATTACAACCTCTACGTGAAGTTTGGCTTTAGGCCCCATCTTGTTGAGCCGGCACTGATTCCATTCCAAGCTTAATTTCAGTATGACTTACATGGCGTCTTTGTTTAAAGTATAAATAAAATTGTCTGGTTGAATATCTTCTACTGCTAAACTTGAAAATACAGCTCATATAATTCACATGTGGTATATTATTTAATCAAATGATTGGGGTAGTTCATTTTCCACGTTTCTGAATCTCTTCTCAAGAGCAATTAAGTCATGGCACGCGTCATTGTTCTTGTCTTGTAATAGTATCACTTTTGGTAGAAATAAGACTACTGAAGGAAAGCACTATAATTGGCCAATTCATAACGATTTGTTATTTCAAAAATTAGGCTGATAATATAATTAAATATACTGGGACTTCCCATGTCACAAAGGGGATGTAGCTCAGATGGTAGAGCGCTCGCTTAGCATGCGAGAGGTACGGGGATCGATACCCCGCATCTCCACTTCCTTTTTTCCCTCTTTAGATCCTCCTTGGAGTTTATTCTTACTTTTTTCCCTTCAACAGACGGTACACCTAAAAGCTTTGAATACATCTAAAAGCTTTGAACTTTATCTGCTACAAATCCTAATATACTTGAGATAATTTTTTAATCCTATTGTCATAGAATAGATCGATAGACCTTTGAAGGACTAACGAACATCCTCTATTTTCCGTTGTTATCTTCGAGCAAAAGATAAACTCATATCTTGCAAATTAAAGGAACCAGACACATTCACATTACGATATAAATCTTGTTGATATTAAAGATGATATCGCAAATATGTATTTAACAACACTATCCACTTCAAAATAGGATATTCACGACACCAACTTCGTCTCTATACAGCAATTTGTAACTGAAAAGGTCTACAATGACTAGAGTTTGTATAATCAGAGAAAATAATGGGCTGCTTCTACTTTTTTTCATCAGTAAATGGTATAGGAAATGTAGAACAATAGTACTACAGATCCTAAATCATGTGCTCTTTTTGTTCTTCTGTGCATCCTTTTGTTACCCCTCCCTTTATAATTTACAACTTAGCAATGCTATGTATACAAAACCTTACTGCTAACCTACCACCAGTTTCCGACCCTCTTCGTTCTTCCTCAGTATCAGCTCCTTGTTAAGGGCAACAGCTCCATCATTGTTGAAGCGTGCCCTAAAGGCTTCTCTTATTTGCAGGTTACATGAGCCGACTATTGCAACGTAGTAGTATCATCTCGATCTCATACACTCTTTGAACTAAATCAATCGTCATAAAGCTAATGTGCCAGACTGCTGCCTATGGAAGAACTGTCATCTTGAAGTAAGTCCCCGACCGGGTTCTCCAGGGCCCACACAGCTGCATCCGCATAACCTAGCGCAAAGAGCTTATCAAGAATATCATCTTCTGCTGGCTCAAGTGCCCAATTGAAAAGCTGCAAATGTGGCCAAAAAAGATGAGAAAAAACTTATAATTGGTCCATCATTAGAAGAACCTGGCGATTGGCTGTAGGATGTTCAAGTACCTGGCGGGGAGTGGCCCTATTTTCAGGGTTGCAGTCAGGACTTATACCAATTCCCTGCAAGCCCAATCGACTGGCTGGAAAAGCACAAATGCGCACCTGGATACAACCAATCAGTTGTTAACTGCCTCCAGGAATCATATGAACAGAAATCAATATCCTGACAAATCATTGTTGTTTCTATTGCAGAACTAAGTATTCTAGGTGCGCGCACAAGCTGGCTTAACACCACCATTATGAAAAAACATAAGCTGTTGCAAATAAATGCTGGAAGATGTAACAGATGAGGAATGGGGAAAATACAGCTTATCGGCACACAAAGCGAAAGAACAAAACCAAGAAGGAAATTAAGTTTGTGCAAAAGAGACAAGTAGTTTACGTATCAAACATACAGATAAAATCTTAAGAATTATAGGTAATCAGCAACCAAGGGAGATCTGTAAATTTACTGCTATTAGTTTTAGGCTACATTAGGAGAACACGAGGACGGGGACAATGCATTCTGATTTCAGATACTTCATAAACAAGAGAGATTACTAATTTGCAGTAGCGCATAATGTGTATATTACCAACTCCGAACTAATTTCCAGAGCCGCGAACACGGCTTCAGTTGACAGCTAGTTATCAGATGATTTGCTTTAAATATGTCTACAGATGTCCTGAAGTCAATTAAATAAATGACAGAAGGTCATATAAATATCTTTTAATGGGTTGGATTGACTAAGCGTCACTCTCTACAATATAGAGAGTGAATAGACCAGGTTTTAGCCCTTTTTAAAATAAAAATAAAAATCATCAAAGTCACAGGCAGCATTTTTCTTAGAAGTGTAAGTAGGTGACTGTGAAATGCTTTTCCTCTTCAAAAATTATTTCAATTCACAGGAGATACAATGGAAAAATCAACCCGCAAATGACACAGCAAGATAGCCATGACTGGATATGTCCAGTGTAGTCTATTTATTAAGAAGTTACCGTTTGAGCAGCAGATGTCGGTGGCATAAACAGTGTCAGCCCCCCATCAATACACAGTCTATTCCTGAAAAACGTGGCCGGTCGTGGAGCAAGATATCTGTGATTCATGATACTTTCAAGGTTTAGAATACAGTGCAAGTAAAAGAGAAGGCTAATAATGCCAGAAAGAATGTGTACCCGGGGATAAAAGAAGAAGTGAAGACAGCATTGATAAGATCCTCCTTAGAATCAAACTGATCAACCAATAAGCCTCTGGGCCTCCAAAGTATCTGTGTAACAGCAACTGGGATGAAGTGACTACATCATTATCAACTCAGGGAAACCATATTATATTTCAGAAGAGCTTCAAAAAATCAGCTAGCATGTACAAAAGTTCGTCTACACTTACCACGAACTCTTCCATTACACCTAATATGAGCATCATCAGGAAGAAATTTCTCAAGAACTTCTCTAAGAACAGCCTGGAAAAAAAATGATATTTTTAGATGCTTTAACATTTAAATACCAAAAAGCTACATACTAGTCCTCAAGAACAATACTCTAGAAGATCTCAATGACACAAAATGAGCATTTAAACACGTTAAATTATTTTCCGGTGAAAACATCTGCAATCTCTTCCCAAATAAGAGATTACAATTTTATGTGGACAAATCAAGTCATGATTAAAATTGCTATACACCTGTCAATTTAAGCTTTTTACTCTTATATACCCAATTCAACTTTGATTGAGCCAAACACATCAAAATTTTCACTTAATCTATTCAGTTTACAGAAGACTATGATTTATAGCTTAAACCTGTTTATAATTAGACTGAAAACAACCATATCAATTATCACATTACGAATGAATATGATTTTTATAGCTTGCACAATTAAGGAATTCTGTCATGACACTTACCCCTAAGCGAAATGCTGTCCCTTTGAGCCGACAATCTTGAGCTAATATTTTAGTAGCATCTAGAGCCTCTTGCATACTGGCACCAGAAGCAACCACTGCACAGACAATGGCACCGGCAGATGAACCAGCTAGTGGTGTTGTCTCCTGGGAAAGAAGAAATATGTCGGACTGTGAAAAGACATCTTTGTACTTCTAATTGTAACCACAAAGAACATTCAAGCAACACCCTCCCACCAGTGGTTAATTTCCAACCACAAAGAACATTCAAGCAACACCTTCCCACCAGTGGTTAATTTCCCAGTATACAAGTTTGTTAACTTCTTGACATTAATCCTCTCTCTCTGAAAGCATATTAGCAAAACAAGCTGCTTGAATAGTCAGGACAAAAGCTCAACAAAAAACTTGCCTAAAAAAAGGCAAACAAAAAGGTCCATAGAAACTTAAATTGTCAAAATTATTAGATGAACCAAATTTGAATAAAGAGCATAGTACTCGCAAAGCAGAGATTGATTGACACATTGCTTATTCCCTTTGTTTAGCAAATCGACGATCGAGATTTTTCTGCCCATTATTTTAGTCAACTCCCTTTCTTTTCTCTCTCTCTCTCTCTCTCTTTTTTTTTTTTTTTTTGAAAAGGGTAACTTTAGTCAATTCCCTTTCTTACAAATACACATCATGCAGCATCATCATAACAACAAACATTAGGCCCAAACTCCAGATGTCATGATCGTCATAAGGTCAACAACATCTAACAGATGTAGAAAATACTTGTCCATTTGTTCATCTGTCCTAAGTAATGTCCCGGGGTTAACATCCATGTCCCCAAATCCTCAAGTTCCTCCAAAGAGCACTGCAACATGAAGTGAGCTATCCAAACTCAGTTCAGCTTGGATAATCTATCACTCAGTCATCCATATTCAAATCCGGGAAATTTATATCAAGATACTACTGTTAAGTTCTTATATAAAAGCTTTCAACTACGTCTTACTCCCGAATAGTTGTTGTCCCTAATATGAATCCTCTATATCCATTTTGTTCTATTCAGGCTATCACTTGACTAACCAAAAATATACAATGGGTAAGGAGCACAAGCAACATTTTTTCGTATTCAAAGGAGCTCAACTACGACAAAATCGTGAATCACTCATCTAGATCAACCCCCCCCCCCCACCCCCACCCCTTCCCCCAAGAAAAAAATGTCATCGTCGGCTTTCCATCAAATCATATCCTATACACAAAAAATACACATATCAAGCATAAATTGGTCAAACAAAACTTAAACACAAGAAAAGATTAACAAATATGACAGAATGTATCTAAAATATGTACTTTTAGACACCGATCACAATCGCACACGTGAACCTTTGCTTTTCCTCAAGCAAAGTCCTCACTCTAAACTCACAAACGCTCAGGCTCACAATCTAATCATCCTAACACCCCTGACACAGGTTGAAACCAACAATCAAGCTCTACATAAAATCAAATTATCATGTAAACTCTTCCTGATCATCATGCAAGATATACAAGTCAACGCGAAGAAAAAAACTGTTAGGGGTCAGGAAATACTTTTCTTTTTAGAACAGTTTACTTGATCAACTGCAGAACCAATAAAACATAAAAGCAACAATCTTCAACAACCCAATACTAAATAAAGTAAAACCAGAACATATCAAACCTTGATATAACCTTTCTCAATTAGAAGCTTAGCAACACCAAGATGATACGGAAACAAAAGCCCAGCAGCAGAGAAACTAAATCCAGGACTAGTCACTTTTTTTAACCTCTTCTCGGCTTCCAAATCCTTCTCAGTTTGCTCCCACACAACTTCAGGTTGAACCGGGTCCTCAACCACTGTCGCTATCCCTTCTTTCCTCCTTTTCAAGAAATACGATTCACTACTCTCTTCATCGTCATCATCCTCCTTAAACATAGTCACACGTGTCGGCTCCTCATTCCATCCATTAACTATATTATTCCCACGCCTCAATACTCGTGAAGCAATCCCAAGAAATAGCTCCCCAGTCGCCACCGCGAATGATTTCTTCTCACGCGCCGCCGTAGGAGGAGGAGGTGGGAACGGTGGTTCTTGAATGGTGGGTGGTTTTGAATCGGGGTTAGGTGGGGGTGGGGTAGATTTGGAAGAGAAATTGAGGGTGCGAAGTGGGAAAACGAGATGGGGGTTGGAATTAGGGTTTTGGGGAGGACGAAAAGGACGAGGGTTTGAGAGGAAAAAGGAAGCAAGTGAAGAAGTCATTGATTTGTTAGGTCTTGAGGAAGAAGGAGATGAAGATGTTTGTTGGAGGGTAAAGCGTTTCATGTGTGTTTGCGTAGTTTTCGTCCATACGTAGATGCTGCTGCTTTTGTGTACTGTTTTTTGGAATTTATATGTAAAACAACGTAGTACATGTTTGTGACGACGACGCAGTGCAACTGTTTTTCGTGTGTTCTGTAGATTTGTGAGTTTGGGGACATGAAACTTTGTTGGTTTTGTCGGGGAAACCGAATGAAATAGGACGAAACTATTTCTGCACCACACCATTTGGATTTTAGATTTGTTGCATTTACCCGTCTATCGCGGCAAGTTTTATAAATTTTCTGTCAAATATTGTCAGTTAGTTTCAATCAAGATTCTTTTTACGGAAAAGGGTCAAAAATGGAGAAAACGATCAAATTTTAGTCTACGGTATATGCCATGTGAAATTTTTTAGAAATATATAAGTTGGTCACCTATATTATAAAAAAATAGCTCAAAATTTATATTATAAAAAATATACAAACATATACACACTTATAACAACATATATCAATATATACAAAGGCAGAAAGAGAAAAGTTTGGGTTAATTTTTGTAAGAATTAAAAAAAAAGGGTCAATTTTGGTAGTATTGTTACCCCAATTAACATAGTTTAATTTTCTCTTGAAATAGTCCTCGATGTGTAGAAAAGGTAATCAATTTAGTCCTTCGTAGGAGGTTGTGGAGGTCAAGAATTAGAGTAGATAGTCGGGCGTTTTTCTTTTCCATTCTCGGTGTATTAGTATTATTCTTGTATTTTCGCATTCTTAGATTTCTATTGCCATTTTTTTGCACGGATTGCTCTTCTTTTGGGGTGGTCTTTAAATTTTGCCCTTCATATTTGTGTTCATTAAGTTTTGCCCTTCGCTTGGATACCTGAGGTTCTGGGTTCGAATCCCCGCTCAGGCATAAAATAAAAAAATAATTTCGCAAGGCAGGACTGGGGGGAGTGTATGCCGGATCCGGCATACAATCCTTAAGGAAAAACTAAAGTTATGCCGGAGGGGACAGACTTTGCTTTGAGACATATATATATATATATATATATATATATATATATATATATATATATATATATATTTACTTTTCAAGGCAAACTTTTAATTATGCCTTAAGAAAAAGTTCCGCCTTATGAGGTATACTTTTAGTTATGCCTTAACTAAAAGTGTACCCCATAAAATATAACTAAAAGTATGCCCTATAAGGCGGAACTTTTCAATAAGGCAACACTAAAAGTTTGCCTTAAAGAAAAATTCTGCCTTATGAGGCATATTTTTGGTTATGCCTTAAGTAAAAGTCTGCCCATAAGGTATAGTTCCTTATGGAAAAGTTTTGCCCCGTAAGGCATAACTAAAACTATGCCTTGAGGAAAAGTTATGCCCCCTCCGACATAACTTTAGTTTTTCCTTAAGAACTTTATGTCGGATCCGGCATACAATCCTTAAGGAAAAACTAAAGCTATGCCGGAGGGGGCAGACTTTGCTTTGACACATATATTTATTTATTTTTAACTTTTCAAGGCAAACTTTTAATTATGCCTTAAGAAAAAGTTCCGCCTTATGAGACGTACTTTTAGTTATGCCTTAACTAAAAGTATGCCCCACAAGGCAGAACTTTTCATTAAGGCAACACTAAAAGTTTGCCTTAAGGAAAAATTCTTCCTTATGAGTCATACTTTTGGTTATGCCTTAATTAAAAGTATGCCCCATAAGGCATAGTTCCTTATGGAAAAGTTTTGCCCCATAAGGCATAACTAAAACTATGCCTTGAGGAAAAGTTATGCCCCCTCCGGCATAACTTTAGTTTTTCCTTAAGGACTTTATGCCGGATCCGGCATACACTCCCTCCAGCCCTGCCTTGCGAAATTATTTTTTTATTTTATGCCTGAGCGGGGGTTCGAACCCAGAACCTCAGGTATCCAAGCTAAGGGCAAAACTTAAAGACCACAAATATGAGGGGTAAAATTTAAAGATCGCAAATATGAGGGGCAAAATTATAATTATATTTAGTAAGAAATCTATTATGTATACAAATAAATATGGTAATCATCATTAATGTCATGGACATAACAGAATAATCAACTGTTAAACCCTTAAATAACTTTCCAGTGAAAGCTATTGAATTCATTTTGCTGAAAGTTTGGACAAAATTATTCGTCAATTCAAGCGTTATATTATCAATGAGAGACTGAAATTTACGAAATAACCTATAATTGAATAATTCATACGTCAAACTTGAAATATTTAAATTCTCAATTAATTTTAAATGCATATGTTCCTTAGATTTTAATTATTTACCGATATGATACAACTAATTATAGAATTATTAGTAATTTATTAGTCTTTTCAATTTTTTAAGTAATGAGATATGAAAAACAATTGAGATTTTAAAATTGTTTTCGTTTATAACATAAAAAAGGATATAAAAATAATTGTTTGCACACTTTTGTTTATAATATCTAAATGAAATCTGAACATCAAATGTCAATATACATACATAACAGCACCTCACTATAGCAGCCATGAAATTTCCGGACAAACGCTGCCATTGTAGAGAGGTTTGGCTGTACTACTTCTTGTTTCTTTAGCCTCGATTGTTATATTCTTAGTTTTTTTCTAAAATTAGGGTACTAACTTGGACAAGAAAGCGTTGATTAAAAGCTGAGGGTTTTTAAGCACGTTGGACTGCCTAGGTGGACAACCATGTCAGCATTTTTACCCAGTCAGTCTGCCTAGTCAGCCTTCGTGGCAATCTATTAAAAGCGAGGGTATTTGTGGTCTTTTTGTTAAACGGCAAGAGCTCTTTTGGTACCAAAATCAAACGGAGGGTATATCTGCTCTATTTCGAATAGTTTGAGGGTAGTCTTGGCCCTTTTCCGCTGTTAGTTTTCTAGACTATTATCTTGTTGTTGTTTATGCTTGTTGCCACTGCTTACTGCCTTCCTTTTTCACCTTTCTTTGAGCCAAATCGAGGAATCCAAGTTGTATGTTGAAATCAAGATTTTATTTTGAAATGAAGCTATATCTAAAATCTACACCAAACAAATATTTGATAAATTTCAAATCGAAATAGAGGGAACGTTATCATGTTTAAGCAAAAGACAAGTAGGTATTGATGGGTCAATCGTAATTTACATCATTAAGGAACATGAAGTTGAGAATGCGAATGAAGCAAGAGATTATGAGGTTATTTTTAATACAGCTGTTGCCAAGGTTCCTTGTGCTTGTGGTTTATTCAACCTGGAAGGTTTCCTGTGCAGGCATGCATTGTGTGTTCTAAGTCGGAACGGTTTTGAGGTTATCCCACCTCAGTACATTCTTTCAAGCTGGAGAAAGGGCGTTCACTGTAGCTATGCTCTTGACTATGATTGGAATTTTATTAACACCAAGAATCCAGTCCACAGGTATGATAATTTGTGCAAGTGTGCTGTGAAGTTGGTAGAAGAGGCGAGAAAATCACATGAATGATACAAGTTCACTTTAGAAGCATTGGGGGAGATATTGAACAGAGTTTGCAAGATCATAACACTTAGCTCTTTAAGAAGAGATGTGAAATATGTGAATGTAGGCATGGTTTCACATGTTTATGGACGTAGTCACACTAAATGTACACTTGTAATGTAACGTAGACACATACAGATGATCTATCTAATTTCTGCTCACTATCTACAGATTGCGAGATAAAAGCTTATATATGAACGACAAGTGTGCAACTTAGAAAATGAAAGGATACACAACAGGGAATTATTGGGTTATCATTGTTGATCAAGTATTAAGATTTTTGAAAAAAAAAAATGGGAACATGCAGTCCAACTGAATGAAAAACACAGTTGCTAGTTACATCTTGATTCTCTTCGACTTCTGTAACAGCTTTTAAGGAGTAGTTGTTTTGGAATCCTTTGCTCTTAATTATAGATTAATATTTTAACTACGAGTAACTTTCAGATTTCAAACTTTATTTTTACATGTCTCAGAAGCATTGTTTATGTTTTACACTAGAAAGAGAAGAACTGATTCTTTCTTATAGTGTCCAATTGTCCCACATCAAAGGAGGCTAATATGAAGACAACAGAGAACTGCTATAAAAGCGAAGGCCCAAGACCTCGCTAAAGCATACCTTTCTCGGCCTTTTGGCTAAGATCAAGTGTAGTATCTGTTCTTATCAGTTTAATATCTGATATGTGGGTCATCGGCCCACACGATATTAACTCAATTTTTTAAGGGGGAGAGTCCATTAAGATAGCTTGCTATCTGGGCTCTCAAGTGTCGCCCATGCGTTGCACTACTGCACGGGCCTGGCGCACCCCACCAATTCTAGTCCAATTTTTTGGGTACGTGTCTAATATAAGCCCATCCGTAACAGAGGCTCAAACCTGGCTGAGTATTTTGTTATTCAGTAATTAGTGGATAACCTCTGGCAAAGCAATCACATGAGAGAGTTGGATTAGGTCCAAAACACTTTTCTCAACTTAATAGCAGAGCCATCTTAATGTTGCGTACTGATTTGGTTCTGATTGAAAAGTAGTCATACAAGTCCAATAAGGTGCCTTAGAGCCTGGATGGGCTTGTGGTTTATAAGTTAAAGGGAATTCTATGACTTTTGGCTAAAGAACAAGTGTTTAAAACACTTGTTACTGGCTTAAAAGCACCTTAAATAAGCCAATCCAAACAGGCTCTTAGAGCCTACTTTGTTACCTAATAAATGTCGACGTTAGGTCCACCATAAAGTTTCTTAACTACGCCCAAACAAAGATGATTTAGTTTAGTTTAAACTGTTCACTTTATTTAGGATAGGATCATCCATTTACAAGATTGGTATCAAGAATGTCATAAATGCTCTTTTATTTTCAAAGGTTTATAAAAGCTTCACTGAAACAAACATACTCTTTTGCTGCTGATTACTCTAGCAAACAGAGAAGGAAAAGGGTTCTTGAGGCATTTGGTTTTTTCATATTCATGGAAACAGATTGTGGTTTGAACTTTTCTTTTAGGAAGAGACTAATAATCAAGTACGTAATAAGAGTGTTAAATCATATTCAATAGAAAGAAAATAAAGGAAGGATTGAAATTAAATCCCTAATAGTGTTTTTAGTAGATATCGTTCCAAAACTTCTTGCTTGATCTAACTACAAGGAATATGTTTATTTGCTATTATGATGGCCGATCATAGCCCTGTAAAGACGCCAAGCAAGCTCGCTTGGACTATGCTGATATTTGTAGCATTAAGCATATCTCTATAATTGCTGACCGGAGATTTGCTGAAGCTTGTACAGTTCAGATGTATATCATGTTTCCAGCATTGAGCTGAAATACTTCGGAGAACTACTTCTAACACTGCAATCCAACTGAAATGGTCTAATAGCGAATGAGACAATCACTATCCACAGGAACCATGCCCTAATTAGGGACTCTATATGATGGATCCACCATTCTTAGAATAAACAGGTTTCCTTGGTTGCCCCTTGATATCCTGTAAAAAAATGATGTTGCATGAAAAAACAAAATTAAACATGACAAGGAATTAGATGACAAATAAACCAGAAATATAAGGCAATGAATAAACATTTTTACTTTTTAGAATGTCATACGATTTTGATACTTGCTATCCCAATCTCCCACTCATCGTAATGTGAAGAGGGACCATGTTTGAGAGAGGATGCGGAGAAGTCATGTAGAGGACCATATTTAACTTTAACATAATAATATCGACTAAACATCAGTGTTTCCATTTAAAATATATTGCTTTTATTTAACAGTGTGGTTGTCCATTTAGCCTCCAGATGTATCATAGTTCACTGCTCACATGCCAAAGAAAAGCAAAGAGCAAATTTATGGCTAATAAGAGAAGAGAGAGCATGGCGTTGACACAATGGAAAATAGTGGGTTCTTTTTCTTTACCTTAGTTCTTCATCCAGGTATGTGATTTCAAGTTGACCACGACCACTTCCACGGCTTTTTATGGGTATCTACGAACCACAAGAAAGATTGATCCAAGAAAAGTAACAAGTAAGCTTTATGTATTTTGTCTAATGTTTCTTGCCCATTGCCTTGAAGCAAACAGTAGACAGAGAGATAGGTAAAGAGTAGTAATACAATAGAATGCAGGCTAATTAATTTCCTTGCCAAAATGAAGGTTACCTACCACACTAGCTATCTTGAAAGAGTCAAATTTTACAGCAACTCTCCGTGCATTAAGAGGAACTAAATCGGCAGTGGCCTGCAGATACATTAGAAAACTGACTTCAACTTTATTGCAAAATCAAAATATAACATTTTCTTTCTATAATTAACAGGGAATAACCCTTTTTTAAATATATTTCACCGCAGAAAAAGAAAGACTGGAGATTCTTTGACATTTCTCTATGAGATCAAGAAGGAACCTGATTGAAAAATGGCCATGTTTCAATATTCTGAGCCCTCAATGTATCTGCATTGATAGCCTGGTAAATTTTTCCATTGGCTCTCAAGAATTTGGGCCTCTGCCACAATAATAAACGAACAAAAGCGTTGTCACAACAGTTAGGAATGAAGCACATCAAACAAAGAAATTACACAACAGAATACTGGTCATAAGTTCAGCATAAGTTGCTGCCCTCTTCAAATTTCCTTTCTAGAAGTTTGTTGTCATATATCACTTTAGACTACTTCTGTAGCATAATGTTGATGGTTGCAGTTGAGAAAACAAATTGATAAGTTTGATGTAAAACCAGCATTTACAAAATAGAAGGAAAAGAGAAGAGGAATCAATCATCCAACACTCCCAAAGGAAGAAAGGAAAAATATTAAAGGCAACCTATGTGACGTCACTGAAAATAGAAAACAGCACTTATTATGCTTGATATTTGAAGCATGGAAGCATTCTTTTGTTCCTTGTTTGATCATCAGAAGATTTAACCAGAAGAGCATGATAAATATTCATTAATAATGGAGCAAACTGAAAGCAACGAGTGTATTGAAAGATTATCAAGCACAGAAAACCAGTATGATAATTAAAATCATCCAATCAACCATATCATTTTGATTATAAATGCAGAAAGTGGAGGAAGCACCACAAAATAGAAGCCCTTCTTAATACTGAACCAAGTAATATTCCACTGTAATTTAAGAAGTTGGAGGAGAAGGAAAGTGGAAATGCAAGTCAATCAAAGTTCTTCACATCCATTGGAGGATCTACCCTATTTCTTGAGGCTAAACACCGATGTACTTAGGTTACAGCATGCTAAAAACAAATAGTAACATTGTTTAAACTAGAACTGAACAATAGAGGAGAAAGGGAGATCTAAACTTGCTTCTGATTAGACCTAAAACAATAATAGGAACTGATAAAACTTGCTTCTGATTATACCTAAAACAATAATGGGAGCTCTTGTACACCACATCTCAATCATTAATAGACATCATTAATTCGCTATTTCATTAAGTCTAGCCAGAAGAAGATAAGGGAAAGCCAATAAATTATGACAAAAGAACAAAAGGGTAGAAGCGATTTAACTACCTATATATTTGCCCTTTCTATTTACACCCTAGAGTTTTAGTTTTACTACTTATATGAATCTAAAACACACAATCTGCTCCCTCGAGAAAAGAGATGACAAATGAGTTAGCTTCTGGAAATGTGCATAAGAAAGATAAGATGCGAGCGGACCTTGGTCTGCAGAATTGATTGAGATGTGGTGTACAAGAGCTCCCATTTTCCATTCAATAAGCTTGACTTCAGGGGCTCCTTCACTTTATTAGCTGCCTCAAGTTTACTTGCAATCTGCATACAAATTAGGCTGGTCATGCACCAGTTCCAAAATAGGAACCAAAAGGCTTCTCTCTATCAACCAGAAATTCCCCCACCCCAAATTCAATTTGCTAAAGTCGAATGAGATATCAAAAACAACTTCACAAATTAAACTCATTGCATTCATTCTGTCCACAATACATAATAAAATCGGGGATTCGTCTGAGCATAATACTAATCATGTTTGTTAATGAATTGTGCTAACCAATTCATCTAAGCTTAAATTGTCAGAATAAGAAGCTTTATTTTTGGGTGTGTTTGGTATGAAGGAAAATATTTCCCTAGAATAATGTTTTCTTAGTAAACAAGTGAGATTCTTGCTTATTTTCTAGTGTTCGGTAATTAAGCGAAAAAATATTATCCCAAGAGTATTTATAGGTAATCTAGCAAAACACTATTGGGGTGGGGTGGAATGGTCAATGGGTGGGAGTTGGGTGGGTGGAACAATGAGCTTGGAATGTCACGTATGGAACTTGTTTTCCCTACTTTTACTAGAGAAGTCATTTTCCTCATTTCTAAGGAACTGGATAAAATGTTTTCGAAAACATTTTGACCAATGAAATATGGGAAAACAGGAAAACATTTTCTGGACCCTCACCTGTGACCGGAGTCTTTTCCGAGCCAAGCACAAGGGTTGAGTAGCAAGACTGAACGCAAAAACCCTGACTTGTAGGCTTCTACAATAGCATATTGAATTGTAGCAAGTGGACGCACTTTATTTATCTACTTGCAATTAAGTCCTAAATAACAAATTTCAACTCCAACAACATCCGACACAAAGAATTCAATAAAAAGATGTTATTAAACAAGGTGACTCACCTGATCAACAAGCTTTTGGTCTTCAGGAGTTGCCTCAGCACCGCGATCAAGAGGTGCTATTGCTTCGAGAAGCTCCAACTTAAGGCTCTCAGTGTCTTTGCTTTTTGTCGAGAAGAACGGAAAGAAGGAAACCCTTGTCCTCCATTTCAATGATTCTGGTACATAATTGACAGGTAAATTATTGAATAATGCTCTTTTTCTGGGAGAATTAGAAAGTAGTAGTTGTTGTGATGATAGATTTGCATTTGCTGGGAAAGAATGAATCAAAGTGGGTTTAACTGAAGAAGATGAACACAGACAAAGAGTAGCCATTCTTTTGATATTTAGCCAAAATTTTTAAAATTTGGTTCAATTTTGGTACGTTGTGGCCTTGTGGGTGGGGGGGTCTGGTTCCCTTTGAGTGGATCAGAATTTTCTCACACGTTCGTTCGCTTCCCGCCACATTTTGATGGCCGCCTAATTTCATAAGTGATCTATAATTATTACTATGTCTTTATACACTAAAATCATGCCATTTTATTTTGCATAAAAAGGTTATAATATTATCATTGTGATAATTAAAATAATCATGAAACTCGAATTCAGCGAATTATTATTATTATTATTATTTTGTTGAAGCGACACGTTCCACCCTTTTCCTCTTTTTAAAACAAAAACTTTTGAAAGGAAAAAAAAAAAATGAAGATCGGATTTGCATTGCGTATTTACTAGAAGACATTATATTACTGTGTTAATATAGTTAATTAACAAGAAAATTTATGCGAGTATTATCGTCAACTGGTATATCGGACTGAATATTAATCGATGAATCGCAATTAGTCATCTCATAGACAAAGGTTTTTGTAAGATTCTTTTTTTTTTTTCCTTTTGGGAGGCAAATAGGGAGTGAGCAGGATGAATGCTTGTTAATTTTTTATTTTGCTTAATACATAGTCGATATTTCACGCTCAAACTAAGCCTTGTTTCAGTTGAACACTTTGGCTTCTAATAAAGTATTTCAATTAGACATTTTCGATTCAATTTTTTTTTTAGTGTGTTCTTCATCTATTAAGTAGTTAAGTTAACCACATAAATTATGTCATCTCCTTTAATTATACGCAGTTGCCTCAATAAGCTGTGAAACCCCATGCATTTGCATGTAAATAAAGGAGATGACATATTTTATGTGACTAACTTAACTACCTATTAGACGAATGGATATACACGAAAAAGTTTTTCTAAAATTTGAAATGAAAGTGACTAATTATAACATTTTCTTAGAAGTTGAGGTGCTCAATTGAAGCGAAGTTTAGTTCAAGTGTCTATTGAAATATCCTGACAAGTTTAAGAGGCGGACTATGTATTAAGTCAAAAAAAAAAAAAAGTTTCTCATTAAGTAACAAGCATTCATCCTAGTCAGTAGTCACTCCTTATTTGCCCCTCAATAGGAAAAATAAAATCTTACAAAACCTTTCTCTAGTGCAAATAAGGGCACCACATGTCGGCATGGTGAGTTCTTGTTGATGTACGTACATTTAATCAAGTACAAAACGTGACACATCACAAAGTTTTCTTTATCACAGGTGCAATGACACTATAAACATGATGGTTCAGTTAAATCAAGAATCAGTTCGATAACATATTTTCGGTCACCCTTGATCTCATGTCCAAAAAAAAAATTACGATAGCAAATTAAATTTTAGCCAGTTGGCAGTACACAAGCTAATATATAATATTATAGACTAACAATTCAAAAGGAAAAAGACAATAAACAGCTAGCACAGCACAGTGAACAATTTCAGATCAGGACACTTGTTGCTTTGCTTATTTCTCTATTTCTTCTCTTCCAAATTAACAATCAACGATAGTTTGTTTCCGCTCTTGCCCGAGCTGCATGCAACAGTTGTATACATGAATCAAGACAAAGAAAACTTCATATAATGTACAAAGTGAACAGTAAGATCAGAGGCGATTATAGGATTTAAAGTTCGGGGTTCCCACCCATCTCAAGTTAAAAAATAAAAAAAATGATACATGGTGACCAAGGGGATTCGAACCCTTAAAACATAGCTTAAAAAGTTATTTTTCTACCACTGAACTAATAGCACACTTTGTTAATGGGTTCCCAATTCGTATTTGTTATATATATACTAGATTTTTCAATACAAATACAGAAACCACGCAAATGTATGGCGGTTCCTGAGAACCCCAATATAGCACACTAAATCCGCCCCTGAGTAAGATTTGTCCTCACGAGAAACAAAAGATGACGAAAAAATGCAGCAAGTTATATGGGGAGTTTGCAAGGGTGTCTGCTTCTATTACAAGTGCTTCTGAAATAAGTAGTTGGGAAGACACACTAAACATATATGGCAGTAAGTTCCAAGATGTGGCTAGATTAAGTAGTTGGAAAGACACACTAAAGTACACGGGTGAGCGGGTTTAGGTTTAAAAGTGCGTGGATTTAATTTTTAAATCAAATAATACTCGATATGTGACATTTTGAAATTGAAAAAGTTATCAGGTTTAGGATGTTAGTTTGAGTATTGTTGAGCCAAAAAAAAAAAAAAAGGTTGACATATTTTTAGATCAATAGATGGATGAAGGGTATTTGTAAGCCATTTTCCATATGTTAGGAGTATTTTTTGCCCTTTTCCGTTACATTGTATGGTCGCTCATCAAAATAATAGCCGGAAAATGTATAATTTTTGTATATATAATATTTTACATATATGGCTAGCGGCATAGGCAAATCCAGAATTTCAAGAGGATGAGTTCATCTTGGAATTTTTTTTTTTTTAAAAAAAAAAGATGCAAAAGTGCATTTAATAGGGTTTGATCCCACAACCTTAAGGGAATAAAGTAAGCACTTAGCCAGTGCTCCATATAGGCTAGTTAGAGCATGTGTTCCTTTAGTTAATATTTAACATTTTACAAATTATATACATAATATACCAAATTTAGTTAGGTGACCATATGTTCACCTGATTCATTTTTTATACCTGGATTCGCCCCTGGCTAGCGATTCTAATTATTTTTTGGTGACGGATCAAAGTGTAGCTTTCCCTTTTAAGAAAGCGGAAAAGAGGTGGAATATGCCACTTGAGAAAAGAAAATTTAAGCGCATTAGAAAATTTATAAACTCAATATTTGATCAGATCGAACAAATTGAATACATGTTTGAATCTTTAAAGAGACCACAATTTATTTACTCTTCTGTGTTGGATTTCTATACGTAGTTAAATATAATAAAAAAAAATTATCACTTGTGAACTCATCCTTTTTCTTTATAACCAAATATCAACACAAGCATTCTGAATTCATCATCAGGTAGAATAGATATAGTGACATGGCAAAATAACAACATAAAGGGACAAATCGGCTAAATTTCACTGTTTCTGCATGAATTTTATTTTCTCATATTGTACTTGGAGGAAGAAAAAAAAATGGAATTGAAAAGAAAGTTACGCAAGAGTAATCAATTAAACAAAGAGTGTCAATTGAGCAAAACAATTTGAGAAGGGAAAAGGCAAACAAAAAGAAATTCCGTTACCGGGAATCGAACCCGGGTCTCCTGGGTGAAAGCCAGATATCCTAACCGCTGGACGATAACGGATGCTTGTTGCTTCAAATCCAATAACATATAATATAGCAGTATTTCTGTTTCTACACTAGAAAAGTCATTTTGTTCATTTTTAAGGAACTAATTTTTTTGGAAAAAATGTTTTTCAATTTTTTTGTAACAATCAAATAATGCTTATTTTAGACATTTCGGGTTAATTACTTTTTTTGTTTTTACTATCAAACCGAAATTATTTTCAAGAGTACCCTAAAGAGGAAGTCTTTCTCTTCTGGCCATTTTTAGTCAAAGAAATATGAAAGAGTTTTATCTATAGAAGAGTGGCCGTGGGTCGAAGTATGAGTGAAAGATAACAAATATCATTGTCATGTATGAAGCAATAGTTTGATTTAAGATGTCAATATCCTCTATTGCAAAGATATTCCTATTAGGTGGCAATCCCTTTTCACTTTAATACAGAACACATGAAGAAAGCGAGTAACAATAAAATTCATATTTTGAAAGCTAGTTACTACGCGCTATATGGATAAACAAGAAACTAAAACTTCTCTTAATTTATAACAAATGTGATGTAAGTCGAAAATATCAAATGCGATTGTAATTCGAAAATAAAATTGCGAATTATATGTAATCGTCAAATTGAACTTGTAAATCACAATTGACAAATGCAACTCGTAAATCAGTAATTGATAGACACGACTTCTATGTCGCAATTAACCATGATTGGTAGATGCGACTTATATACGCAATCGACAACTGCAACTTGTATCACGCATGATTGACAACACGACTTGTATGTTAATTTAAAGAACTTAATTTCTCCTCAAAAAACAAATATATCATATCAAGTGGAACAATTAACTGTCATTGTTCAGCACCTTAACTAATCTTTTTAAAAAAGTACATTATTAGTGTGAAACAGTAAAACTCGTTTGTAATTATAAAATCAAGTATTTTAACTAGTCAACACAATCTACCACATGTGAATTTATTATATTGATACGAAAATTACAGAAAGTTAATTCAATTCTCGCACTTCCAAATATTAATATCTCAAAGATCAATCCTAATTGGCTTTATTTCTCTTGTAACTTCAATGACATCTTGTTCAAACTTGACATAAATCACTAATAAAGGTTATGTTAGAACGGTAAATACTCGTTCACTTTTAATTAAAAGTTTATAGTTTAAACCTGAATATGAAGTGGTTATTGTTAGAAAATACTTCACATCTTTTTGCACGGATTCCTTTCAAACACATTGACATTTAATTTTTGGCCCTCAATCTTTAATTTTTGTCCCTTCTGCTCATTTAATGAAAATATTCACACCTGCTTTGCTCGTCACAAGTTTTGTAACATTTTTATCCTTGAAACCTAAACTTTTGCCTCGTTCGGCACGGGTTTATAAAAATTAAGTTATGCGACATAAGTTGTGTAGTAATTTTTAGATTATATTCAGTATTAAAAGTTTTACCTTTTTCGATATAACTTGTGTGTATGTAATTATATATATGCCTAAGCTAAAATGTAAATCTTAACATCGAAATCTAAACTTATTGAAAGTAGGCAAAAATTAAAGACCACGAATTTGAGAAAAAAATTAAAACCACCTCAAATAGGGGTCTTTGTGCGAATGACCCAATACTTCACCCACACATAAAAGGAAGAAGAAGGAGTTGTTTGCTGGAATACTGAAAACCAATTTTGTTTTTGACTCAAAACCATCATGAAATTATCCTTCTCCGCCGCGTGACATATACAATAAACAGCAAAACAATGATGCCATATATTCATGCATCTCTTCACAGCCTTTCGGTTGTTGTTCTTGACAAGCAAAAGAGCAAAACCGAAAGAGAAAGGGACAAAACAAAATTGTCGCCTGCATTTACTCGTGTTCTGAATATTGGGCCTTGGTTTGCCGAGAAGATAAATTAAGGTAGCCATGGATCTTTTTTAGTTGTTTTTTGCCCCTTATGTTACTGCCAATGCCGATTCAACTGCATATTTTGTCTTTCTGGAAGTTAAGCTCCCTTTTGGCCATAGATTTTGGAAGTTCTTTTTCCTTTTTTTTTTTGGAAACATTGTTTGTCCATGGAATTTGATCAAGTTTTGAAAAAAATTTTGACTTCAAGCTTTTCCAAATAAAATGCATATCCAAACACGACTTCAAGTTCCAAAAATTATTTTTCAGCACAACTTTAAAAACTCTTTCTTTCAAGTTTCACAAAATCTATGGCCAAACACTAGCTTAGTTCTGCAAAGCCAATTTCTTGAAAAACACAGTTGCTAGTTACATCTTGATTCTCTTCGATTTCTGTAACAGCTTTTAAGGAGTAGTTGTTTTGGAATCCTTTGCTCTTAATTATAGATTAATATTTTAACTACGAGTAACTTTCAGATTTCAAACTTTATCTTTACATGTCTCAGAAGCATTGTTTATGTTTTACACTAGAAAGAGAAGAACTGATTCGTTCTTATAGTGTCCAATTGTCCCACATCAAAGGAGGCTAATATGAGGACAGCAGAGAACTGCTATAAAAGCGAAGGCCCAAGACCTAGCTAAAGCATACCTTTCTCGGCCTTTTGGCTAAGATCAAGTGTAGTATCTGTTCTTATCAGTTTAATATCTGATATGTGGGTCATCGGCCCACACGATATTAACTCAATTTTTTAAGGGGGAGAGTCCATTAAGATAGCTTGCTATCTGGGCTCTCAAGTGTCGCCCATGCGTTGCACTACTGCACGGGCCTGGCGCACCCCACCAATTCTAGTAAAATTTTTGGGTACTTGTCTAAAATATAAGCCCATCCCTGACAGAGGCTCAAACCTGGCTGAGTATTTTGTTATTCAGTTACTTAGTGGATAACCTCTGGCAAAGCAATTACATTAGAGAGTTGGATTAGGTCCAAAACTCTTTTCTCAACTTAATAGCAGAGCCATTTTAATGTTGCGTACTGGTTTGGTTCTGATTGAAAAGTAGTCATACAAGTCCAATAAGGTGCCTTAGAGCCTGGATGGGCTTGTGGTTTGTAAGTTAAGGGAATTCTATGACTTTTGGCTAAAGAACAAGTGTTTAAAACACTTTTTTACTGGCTTAAAAGCACCTTAAATAAGCCAATCCAAACAGGCTCTTAGAGCCTACTTTGTTACCTAATAAATGTCGACGTTAGGTCCACCAGAAAGTTTCTTAACTACGCCCAAACAAAGATGATTTAGTTTAGTATAAACTGTTCACTTTATTTACGATAGGATCATCCATTTACAAGATTGGTATCAAGAATGTCATAAATGCTCTTTTATTTTCAAAGGTTTATAAAAGCTTCAATTTCATAACATGATGATCTTTACCTAAAATGGCTGGAAATTTTCTTTTCTAAACCAAACATGGTAAGTGAACCAAGTTTGGAGATAATCTTAATTTGTCCATTCCGATACAAATGTATCATAATTGTGATATGATGCTACAAAGCAATAGGTCATCTTCACTATAACACCAACTTGTAATGATTTGTTGCCTCCTTATGTTAACAACCGTTTACATAACATCCTGCATTATTAACAAGGAAAAAAACCTATTGGAGATTGAATGAATCTCAAAGAGTCCCACATCAACGTATTACTTAATAAGTACTTTTTTTAGGATTTACTATTCTATTTAATTCAAATTAAAACTTTTTGAATATTTGCAAGGAGATCGATAAGAAGGAACTCTCACGTCCGATTTTGTAGTAGAGATTGAATTGAGAAACAACCATCAGCTATAACCCAAAAGAACCATACTCCATTCCAATAGTCCATGTAGTATGATACTATCATCTCATTGGAATAATTATTCTCGACACCCTCCATATGATCTTGTCTATTCCTCCCTTTCTTATTGAGATGTCCTATTTTCTGTAGGAACTCCTCAACTTTAATTTTTCATGAATCTTGAACGGTCTCCTCATGAATCTTTTACCCATGTAATTCCCCTATCTGTGATCATAAATAGAGCTCCAAAAGGTTTTTCCCTATGTTCAAAGGATTAAGACATTTAGCTCTTAAAAAATATAATTAGTTAAGGTTTTTTCATTAATGCTGATTTTTCCATATTAGATTTTAGGCACAAGTAGTTTCACCACTCTGAGCTTGTATAAGGAAGTCAACAGGGCACTGATCGGTACCAACTTAATGAATGTGTCAAGTCGTGCAATAAATGTACCTTATTTTATAGATTTCATTCACACCCATTCTTCTTTTTTCCATTGTGCAAGTCATGCCTATATACAAATGTATCTTGTTTTTTTATTTTTATTTTTAAAAGAAATAAAAGTAGTAAACATTAAGTTATCCAGGAGTAATATTTATCCAATTAAGACAAGGAATGTTAATTGATACGACTGCAATTTTCTCTCTACTCTCTTTTGATAAGGGCAAACTTCAAACATGATTAGCAGCGCCAGATGGTACTGTAAGTTACAATTCTCTACTTCTTCCCCTTAGATTTTGGAAACTGCCTTTATTACAGAAATATTGCATCTTACTCACTTCCCAATCTGCGACTGTAGATATGACTGGAAATCAAGCCATGCGAGTCAAATGTTTGTTCTGTTTGGTTGCATCATTTTTGAATAAGCATAGTGTATGAGTTACCAAGCCTGAGGCCTCCTTTTTTAAGGTAACCAATGTTTTAAATACAATCAACAAAAAGACAGTGCTAGGTGTCATATTTACAACTCAAAAAGCAAAAACCGCGTGTCCTTGATTCTTCCTACAAGTATCCGAGAACTTCAAAACTACAGTGAGTCATCTGTGAATTTCTCTTTACACCGAAAGTAAAATAGAAAAATACAATTCATCTTAATCTTCTGAGTAGAACTATATCTATCTTCAAAGCATCTTGATTTTTTCTCTTCCTTTTTTTTGGGTGTTGGAGCTGGTGTTTCTTGAGTTAATTCACCTGCTTCTATATAATACTTTCTTTACTAGCGAGGTTACTTTCACTTGACATACTAATAATTTGATTTCTTCTTATAAATTACTACTATTATCTAGAAGAAAATAAAAACTCTAAGCCCAATAACCTTTATGCTCATTGATATGTTTTCACCTCAAGCTTCTATCAGTAGACTAAAGAATTTGTGAACTTCTAGTGCATAAATTAATGTTTTTCATTGTGACATAAAATGGGTAAAGGAACTGCGACACTGCTGGAGCTTTAACTGCTGTAATACCAAGTCTTATCCGATGCATCATTGATGCCTGAATGCAATTGGCCTCTGCGAATCTGGCTCTTTTAGCTGATTTAGTGATATTATCGACTACCAACTGGGGACTTCAAGCTACAGCTTGACGTTACTTTCAAGGTGTTAAGAAATACTGGTGGTACTTTTTTCTAGATTTGCAGTGTTTCTAGTTGGAAGCAGATGAGTTTTGAATCACCTAGGACATGACCCAAGGGTTGAAACTGATAGGATATATGTGTTTGTTAGGGGGAAAAAAGAGAAAGATAAGTCTGTCAGCCGATAGAGTGAAGAGGAAAACTTATAGGTAGCGGTGCGCATTTGATATCCTGCATCTATAAAGGGATATTTATGCATATATGTAAAACTAAAGGGTCAAAATGACATAAAATATTGCTATAGTTCATATGCTGTAATTTGTAATGCACCCAGTGGAACATGTATATGAATATTAGGTCTACGAATCATGAAGTTAGTTGAGTTGAGCTGCAGTAAGCTAAGCTCAAGCAGCTTAAAGCTTGTCTTGGCTCGGTTACAACTATGGTAAGATTTTCTGAGGTACATTAACCCTGTAGCAATTGTCTCTTGCCATCAGTCTAAGAAACCTTAGAAGTTGCTACCTCTTCGGTGTTCCAATAACTATTCTTGACGTGTCTCCTAATATCTTATTGTGAAACATTGTGGTCAATTGAATCCATTTTATCTTTGAAATTAAGTCATATTTGGATATTGAACTTAAAAGAATGTTGAAAGTCAGAATAAAGTGTATGTGTAGTATATGTAGAAGCTTTCTAAATAATGTGTTTTTCTTAATTGCTGTTATTTGAGATTATATATATATATATATGTTTCATGTAGCTTGAGCTCTTATTCTGGTTTTTTGGACTGTAAGAAGTGGCTATGCTCCTGAGTCGGAGCTGCTAAGTAGGAAATGTTCATATTATTTGTTCTCTGCGTCGAGTAATTCTTTTGTTCACTTTCTTACACTTTTTAGCTTAGGGCTGTATTTTGAATCATCATGCCTTTTGTGAATTTTAACAGCTGAGTCTCCATTGTTAATAGTGACCGCTCTCCAGGCTTAGCCTTTAGCGTTAAAAATTTAGCTCCAGTCTTTGCCTGAGATGGTGTAATGAGATGATATTCCTTTTTCTATTCTGCAGGGAATTAGCCACTATGCTAGAAGCTGTGAATTGAGTTTGAAATGCTAGGAACGGTGAAATTGTACATAGCAATACGCTTCGAAGAAGATCTCCAATGATGGATGTAAATCCTAGATCTGTGGTTGAAAGGGATAATGCTTTGCAAAGAAACAATGTTTCAAGGCCACTAGACGAAATTGATCCAAAGACAGAAAAATTCCCTTGTTGCCTTGTTGGGGCTCCTCTCCCTGTGGTTTCTTGGCTTGCACCTTTTGTCGGGCATGTTGCCATATGCAGGGAGGATGGTACTATTGTTGAGTTTTCTAGAGCCAGCAAGATTCATGTTGGTAGTCTCATTTACGGGGATGCAGCCAGATACTATCAGCTAGATAGACAGCAGGTATATGCCCATGGCTGCTTTTATTGTTCCAAACTAAGTTACTCGGGCTCACCTAAAATGTCGTCAGGTGTTTGTCGGATCCTTCAAAAGTAGTGTATTTTTGGAGGATCCGACACGGGTGCGACAACACTTTCGAAGAGTCCGATTAACTTAGGTTCCAAAGTCCCACCCATCCCCCGAAAGCGAATGAAGCAAGAAAACTTGAGGCTTTTTTCATTTTTGGCCCGGCGGTCGAAATTAATTTACGGGCGCTAGCCTAGATATACAAAACCTATACACTGATCATGTATATTATATGTATATTTTGTGGATGGAATATGTATATTATACGCATTTATACTTAATATACAAATCCTATATATATGCTGGCTATTATTCTATTGAGCGGTCCGAAAGTGTAATTATCCCAGAAGTGTTAAATCGTGCGCTGGCAGTAGCATCCCTATGGCTCGTAAAAATCTACAAACAGGTTTTTTTTATCAACTTTGTTTATGCTTAAACAGTACTGTTTTCCTCGCACCACCCTTGCTGGACACACATGCAACCAGCATCACAAACATGCTGAATTTGGGCCAGGAGTAAGTTGGGATGATGCTGTTCAACTTTCTACGCGCAACTTTGAGTACAGAAATTTCAACCTTTTCACTTGCAATGGCCTCTCATTCTTCGCTCATTGCCTGAACCGGCTATCGTATAAATGGTCATTGAATTGGAATATGGTTAATGTTGGAATTCTTATACTGTTCAAGGGGCAGTGGGTCAACGGCTCAGCAATCTTAAGATCATTTGTGCCTTTCATTGTGATGCTTTGCTTCGGAGTTTTAATGCTTGCATGGCCGTATGTGGTTATGATATTGGGCTTTTTTCTTTTTATTGCTGGATGGTATCTCTTGGTAACTTACTGTTTCAAGAGTCTTCTGGAAGTTGATGATTAGGACCTTCTGCTGTTAGTTCAAGCAGTGGCGGAGCCAAAAATTTTGGTAAGGTTGTTCAAATGTTGACGAGTATATAATTTTTTTCCGATGAATGAGTGCAACAATTTTCTTTTTAACATCATCACTGCACACCCGCCTAAAAATTTATGGCCCATTTGATTTCGCAAGTTATTCTTGATAAATTTCATTGCTAGAAAATTCTTACGGTAATTACAGTATCAAATGACAGCAACCACAAACAACAACATACCCAATGTACGTAATCCCACAAGTGGAGAACAACAAGGGGCATTCCGAGAATGTTACAAAGCGAGAGATAACGACTAATTGATTTTCTTTGAAAAATAAAATAAAGAAAGAGAACAAAGTTGGATAATTAAAATGTTCACAGAAGCAATTAAAAAAAAAAAAGAGAACAAAATAAGTGGTTGCTAACTTGTTATTTCTTTCTTTTCCAGGAAATAGGAAGGAAAGAAGAAAGATTAAAGGAGCTTCAACAAATGAGTCCAACGTAACTCCAAAGCAATATAGGAATAAACCAAATGCAAATCATAACTCAAATACAAATAAGTTTAGTCGGAACATGGAAGAAAATAAGTTCAAATACAAATCAACCAAGTAACTTCAGACATTGTTTGTATGTTTTCTTTTAAAGAAAGAAGATGACCAGCGTTTGACGCAAGCTTTAAACCGTGACTTTTAGGTAAAATTAAACTCTCTTTACCTCTAAGCTATCCATCTCAATTATTTTAAGGGTGTTCAAAATTTAATTTATATCCAGTTAATCATAATATCTAATCCATATACTAGTATCATTTTGTAGCCAAGGGTGTGCAGGTGACCACCCTTGGTCACGAGTGGCTCCGCCACTGAGTTCAAGTCTTGTATAGGTGGTTGAGAAAGAACTCAATGTTCTTTCCTTAATGTAATGTTAAAACATGTGTAAATAGTAGTTTAAAACATGCGTAAATAGTAGTTAATGTCCAGTGGGTATGTTTCATTTTTGTTTCTTTTCGAGCACAGTTGTTCCTGTCAATTTATGGTTTGTAAGCCCCTGCTTCAAATTTGGTTTCTTTTAGGGCCTGTTTGGAAAGCCACCTGGTAATTGGAATTGGTGCAATTACTAGGGTAGTAATTACACAGCCTAGTAATTACACAATAGTGTAATTACAACGACCTGTTTGTTTGTCATAACGTAATTACAGTGTAATTACAAGCGTGTTGTTTGGTTGCACAAGTGTAATTACACAGTCAGTTTAATTTAAAAATAAAATTTAATTATAAAAAATTTAAAATTAATATTTAAAAAATATTGCCTTTATAAATAATATTAAATTAGTTATTTAATAACACATTGTTTCTTGAAAATATATTAATTAATAATCATATATTTGTAACTAATATTGTAACAAAAATAATTGATATATATTTTTCAAATTAATATTTAATTATAAAACTTAAAAGAAGACTTTTTTTGTGAGAACGTCATGGATTGGATGTTTGACAAAAAAATAATATTAATAAATATAATGTCATAACATCATTCAGATGTTTGACACAAAAAATCATCAAATGTAAGTGAAAAATAAACAACATGCAATGTGAAAGCAAATAACTTAAAATTGAAAATATAACCTAAATTCAAAATCCAAAAGAAAAAGTTCAACATAATACTCTTATGTCAAATTCCAACATTACATAAGTAAGTTCCAATGTAACTTAAGTAAATAATTCAAAAGAAAGGAAAAATATAAGTCTATAACCCCATTCACAATGAAATTATACTTTAATAACGTCACCTGTTATATGTCAAGTTTGTTAATAACTCATTCTTTCCAATATTAAGAGGTGTAGTTTCAAATATTAGAATAATAACTCGGTTATGCTAAATGAATAAAATAAAATAAAAAATACGAGCAATTACATGGAATCACAAGAAGTAAAGGTTGGGAATGAAAAGAAAGAAAATGAAAAATAAATAATATAAAAAGAAAAATACATTTTAAAAAATAAAAATAATAAAAAAGTAAAAATAAAAAAGAAATTAAAATAATAGAAATAAAAAAATATTTAAAATCAAAAAAATTAAAATAATAGAAATAAAATAAATTAAAAATAAAAATGAATTAAAGTAAAAAAATAAACAGACTAAAAAGTAACCCTGTAATTACACACAATTCTCAGGCCCCCCTTGAGAATTGGAGAGTGTAATTACACCCTGTCAATTACACCCAATTTCCACCTAACTGTGTAATTACCTGGTTAAACAAACAGGCCAAACTGTGTAATTACACCCAATTACACCCAATTCCAATTACCTGGGTGGCTTTCCAAACAGGCCCTTAAAGTTAAAAAAAAGAGAGTACTTAAGTTAAAAAGAGTTTTTGAGAGTAACATATGATTTCGTGTAATTTTGTTTACACTATATACTTTACTACAACAAAAGTCAATTGTTTAAAAATCAGATCAACTTCAAAAGCACTTAAATGTTACTTCCTCCGGATCAAAAAGAGTGATTACTTAGTCATTTGCATGAGTGATCACTTAGCTATTTGCATATCCCTTAAGAAAATACTAGCTTCTAGACAAAAATGAGTAATTTGATTAAACTGTCCCTAATTAAATATGTATTGGAATTTGATCACATAACACTTAATACGAACAAATTTGGAGAAATATGGTTAATTCTTTATTAATTTTGATAAGTGGATACTCTTTTTGATAAAAAAAAATGCTAAGTGGACGTTCTTTTTCATCTGAAGGGAGTTTGAATATAGCAGACAGAATTCCATTGGTCTAATTCGCGACTTCAGGATAGATTCTGACTTTATATCCTTAGATTTATTTGTGACCTCAAGAGGTGTGTGCTGGTGTAAGACAAAATTGTGTTTGTTCGCTACCACTATAAAATAGCCTAAAAGACAATTTCAGGAACATATAAAATACTATAGCAGGAATATATAGATTGAAGTGACCTAATTTAAGGAGTTTGGACAATTTCTTTTTACAAGTTTAAAAGATAATCTTGTGTTAAAAGAAGTATTTGAATGGTTATAGTTTCTTTTTGACCTTCGGAATTATTCCCAGTAAAGTTTTCCACAAGGTAAAAAAAAAAAAAAACTTCTGACATCTTAAAAGAACATTACAGAGAATTAGATGATTTCTTTTCCTTCTAGCTACCTAAATTTTGGTGGATAAAATTAATCCATATATTTGTTGATTGGTTGGAAGTAATAAATACACCGAAAAATTAATCAAGATGAGTGTAAGTTGATTAAATATTATAGTTATAAAAAATAACTTTTCAAAAAATCTTAACTTAAAAAGTTTTTGCAAATAATTTGGGAAGACATAGAAAGACCGTAAATTATAGCGAAATTGCAAACTGCACACCTAAACTATGAGGGGGGAGTAATTTATTTTTTTGGTATTATCTATCCCTTTGAACTTTATTGTTCTGTATCATTTACCCTCTTCTCTAATTAACTAGTAAAAAAAAAAGAAGCTAAAATACAGAATGTGCAAAGGCAAGCTTATTCTAAACTAAAAAAAAGAGAGTTTCGATTTTTTTTTTCCATTTTGATTCTTTACAAACTCAAACGACTTGAGATTAGGAAAAAAAAAAAAAACGGAGATCGTAACAGTAAATAAAGGAGGACGAAGTCTTTGAGGAAAGGATTGGACCCAATCCTTTGGGTTTGAATGAATCAAATGGAATCGTGTTATAATAAAACAGATACGGATTTAAAATTTAAATTTTATGTTTTTAACCTTTTAAAATACTTAGCTTTGAACTCATTATATATTCAAGTTATAGGTTCAATTCTATTATTTGTCCCAATTTTAATAAATTTTTATGCATCGAAAGTTATGGATAGTTGCGGATGCTGCGTTTTGACTTATTTTCTTTTTAGATAATTAGTGAATGAGGTAAGTAATACCAAACAATAAATTCAAGGGAGTAAATAATATAAGGGATCGTTTGGTAGGTAGCCAAAATTATTCCGGGATTAAAATCTTAGGACTAATTTATCTCATCTCTTAGGATTATTATATACCAAATAATCTCAGGATAAGTGAGATAAGAAGGGATATCCCATCTTTTAAGTTGGATGCATTTTATACCTTGTTTGGTATAAGGTATAAATTTATCTCAAGACAAATTTATACCTTCTATCAAAATATGATATAAAAAATTAGTGCTGAGATATATCCCAACTTATATCACGCACCAAACGACCCCTAAGAGAAATAAGTTTATCAACATTATTTAAGTGCGTAGTTAACACGCCATAATTTAAGGGTGTTTCTGTGCCATTAACCCTATAATAATAATAATAATTTTTCGCAACAAATACTTTGTCCACAAGTTATGTGAGGTACGTTTTCTGTTGGCACATTTCCCGCGAAAGCGCATGATCATCGGTAAAGATTTTTTCTCCTTTTCTATTCATGTTGTATTTCCAAGTAGAATGCACATTTTATGTTTTGAATTAAATGAAAAAAAAGTGTGTGAGATTCTTTTCTTTAAATTAGTACTAAAATAATCGCATAAAGTATTTTGTAATATAAGAGGTACTCCTCAGTTCCAATTTATATGAAACACTTTCTTTTTTAATCAGTCCCAAAATAAAATAATATAGAATTTTCTTATTTAATAATAATTTTACTTTAAGCTTCACCTTCTGCGCTTAACGAGATGATTTATAAGTACACATCTGTTATTAATTTTTTATTTCTTAAACTCCGTATCTAGTCAAAGTAGATATACGTATAAATATAAATTGAGTAAATCTCATAATTATCATATTTAACATGTGCAAACATTTGATAACCAAATTCTCTTACTAACCCAAAAAAGGAAAAAAAAAGAAAAAAAAAACACTGTTTCAAGTTTCGTTTTTCCAAATTCTCAATTAAACAGTAAAAGTTTCTAAAAGTACTTAAGCAGCAAACTAACTACCCCAATTAACAAATATAATAATATACCTTTAATATGTTAAAACAAAACAAAAAAAGGAAATAAAATAAAGTAAAGATTTTGTTTCCTATGAAGGAATCAGCTTCTGCTTCTTCCCCAAGTATTTGACAGATACTGCAACACGTCTCTCTGTCTGTTACCCCCAACCCCCCAACCCCACCCCCCCAACCCGACCTGACCCAAATGAAAGTAATAAGTGCTGAGTCTGTTGAAAACTTTGGAATTAAACTGTTGATTTGATAATCACAGCTGTAAGGATCTTGGGAAATTCTTATAATTCTTCAACCGTGTACGTAAGATTATTTCTTTTCACCTTTTTAATAGAATTTTGGTATTGGGTTTTTGATGTTTTAGCACTTTGATTTACTTTCTTGAAATAAATGATCATATGGTTTTTTTTTTGATGAATTAAAAGAAGAAGAGTCTGAAGCCTGTACAGACTACTTTTGATGTTGTGTTTTGGAGACTTCTTCTGTTATGTTACTACTGGTAAATAATTGGTTGTCTGGAATTTCGAAATTAACCCAAAAGAAATTTTGATTTTTCCATGAATGTTGAAGAAAAAAGTGTTGATAGATTAAAAGGGGGGAAAGAAGAAATTAAAGACTCAGTTTTAAATTGAAGATCCTGGCTTTATGGGAATGCTTGGGTTTGGTGCTATTAGTCAGAATTGCATTGGGCACTGTTGAATCTCTTGGTTTTTGTTTGATGGCAGAGATTTTTTATAAACTAAGTAGGCGTTTGGCCATGCGATAATTTCATATCATGATTTCAAATCAGCGTTTGTTTATGCAATGGTTTGCTCATTTGGTAAGATTGTATAAGAATTGGAAAAGTTTAGATAGTTTTCACAACTTGTGAGTTTTTTATCCAAATTGCATGTCCAGACAAAGCTTCAACTTCAAATCATCATGATTTCAAATCATGTCCAAACGGCTCCTAACGTGATGGCCTGGGCCAACCAGCTGGGTACTGTTATCTTTTCACCAGGATAAAGGTGCTGGTAGTGCTAGATAGCTCTGACAGATACTTGCATCGTTCTACTAGTTTTTTTTTTTTTTTTTGGAAAGGGTAACTTATTTGCGTCGTTCCTCTAGCACTAGTACAACTTCTGTCCACCATGACTTAGGCTGATAGGAAAGTTATACATGGGTTTTGTATTTATTGGAAACCTTACATCCCATGGTTTTCATTCCAGTTTCGTCAATTGCTAGGCCGTACCTTGAGTGCAAATCCATGTAGAGATTTTGAACTGTGTGCTTCATTTGTCTGATGCCTTGAATCTTGATTCTAGAGAAAGGTTATCTCCTTTTCTTCTCCATTCATTTCACTCATTCATTGATTCTAGAGAAAGGTTATCAGGTCAGGCGGAGGTGCTAGATTCAATCATAGTGAAATTCCAATTAAACAGGGAGAGAAATGAAACTTGGGCCTAATTTAACCTCAGTAACTAAACTAGCTCATGAGCTGAGGATTGCCCATGATCCTATAAGGGGAACAATTGACCGATGTGGGGCTTCTAACGTGGATGATTTACTCTCAACCACTACATAGCGCTGGATACTGCCTTTTAACTTATTGATAATATATTCCAATGAATGCCATTTGAAAACCTGAAGCAATCGTTGGTACTTTCAGTTTTGGCAATGTCCTAAGCAAATATTTTCTTTTTACTTCATTATCTTTTTGAAATAATAAAGGTTCGTCTTTATAATTCATTATCTTTTGGAAATAATAAAGGTCTGTGCGAAAATGGACGGACTGCAATTTGCAAAAGAAAGTAAATCTTGTGTATTTTGTCTTGGAGTTTCTCATTAGCAATTTCCCCTTCTGTGGCAGGTTGTTTGCACAGATTTTCTTTCATTGTGCTGAGAATGAGTTGAAATTTAAGATATTGCAAAATGGGACCTGAATTAGAGAACAAGCAAAACACAGACATTATTTTTGAGGGTTCGGCAAAGAAGCAGAAGGGAGGTGATTCTAAAGAACTTGAAGCTAGTTATGTAAATTGTGCTAGCAACTTTCAGGACTATACCTCTTTGGTTGAACAAGTAAAGGAAGTCCATGGCAGTGAGGACAATGAAATTGATATAACAGGATGTACAGATCCTGCTGATAATGTGCCGGTGCAATCAGATAAGGAAGAATTGACGGAGAGTTCAAGTTCTTTTGAGAGTATTATTTCTGAAGCAGAGAATTGCACGACTATGGATGGCACCGAGTGTACATCAGAATACAATGGTGATGCTACATCAGAACTAGCATTTACTGGATTTGGTGACATATTTAGGATGACGTATGTATTACTTCTCCAAGATCTTTATTTACCGGATTGCCTTTTTTCTGTATAGTCTGCAGTTTGGTTTTCGATGCTTTGACTTTTTATGCTTCATATTTTGTGATGAGTAAAGGTAATTTTTTTTTATAAAGGCTCAGTGCCAAGCTGGTACTGGGGCATAGTACAAAAAGTTTTGCTGGATATGAATCCTTGAAAGCTGTAAGAATTCCAAGAACTCAAATAGTACCAGTTTCAAAAAGAAAAAAGAAAAATTCCAAAAACTCCAGCATCATCTCACTATCAGAAGAAAATCTGCATTACATCAACTCTTTTGAATTTTGCATACATAATTCGAACATTCTCTTCCTTCACTAAAGCATCTTCTGTTCCTCTCGAGCCAGATACTGCATATAATGCAAAGAGGAATGACCTTCCAGATCTTCTTTTCCTCCTTACTCATTCCTTACCTCTGCCAACAGCTCAGAAGTTGTTTAACATTTGCTTGCATGACCCAGTAGACCCCGTCAAGATTGAGAAACATGCATCAAATTAGCCATACAAAATTGCAATGGAGTAGCAAGTGATTCACAGTTTCTTCCTCATGAATTTTGATGCTTCATATGTGAATAAGCGTTATAATTGGTTGCTTAATTCATCCAAAAATGAAACTGATTGCAGAACTCGAGCTATCTTTCTGGACATTTTTCCAGTGGGGAAACTTCAAAAGTCAACATAGCATTTTTAGCTTTGCTAAATCCTGTATAAAAAGTTGCACATCTTTATTTTTTGTTGCATAATATAAAATAAACAACAACAACCCAGTGAAATCCCACAACGTGGGGTCTGGGGAGGGTAGAGTGTACGCAGACCTTACTCCTACCAACATGGGGTATGAGTATTTCTCCTAGGATTCCTTAGCTGGCTGTTTAGACTTTAATGACCTTATTGGTGATAACATCGAGCTAATTGAGAAAATTGCCATCTTCTGGAATTGGGGTGGGTTTCTTGGTTGTCACTGATTGTTTGGGCATGTAATTTAGATTGAGAAAAAAATATAAGAATATTGTTTGACATGTGAATGATAAGGCAATAAAAAATAATTCCTGTCAAAGAGAGAAAGGTGGTAACTGCTGCACTGTCCTGTAACTCTAACAAAAGCTGGAGTTTGTAAAAGTTGCGTAGGCGAGAGAAATAAACTTCGGAAATCAATGATTGGATCAAGAGGAGTGGTTTGCTCATGGTTTAGTTGTTCAACAAAGGAGTTTTTCTTTTTTGGATAATGGTGGTGGTCGGGCCAGCTTGTGCGTGCCTCGACTAATTCACTTGGTATTTGCTACCATTCACGAGTATAGGTATCACTAACTCTGCCCCCAAGGTTTCAGCATATAGAAAGAATTCATATTGTGTTTCACTACTGAGATTTGAACCTGGTTCCTCGAGTCGTTATTTGGATGTTCAACCGCCAATCTACCCCCTCGGGTAGTTGTACAACCTAGTCTGACCATGAACTTGCTGTTGAGTAACTTGAGTTTCTTCTTCACCGACAGAACGCGCTAATCATTTAATCCTTGACTTATGTGAAGTTTGATGTGTCAGATTCAACACTGGCTGAGGGATAGTGTAATCCTTTGTGGTGTTTTTTCCCTTTCCAGAGTGAGATATTATCTATAAAAACCTTAACATTTTCCTTGTTATTGTACTTTAGGAGAAAAAAGGTGACCCCTCATTGGAGAGACTTTATACAACCTCTGAGGCAGCGATGCAAGTTGATTGAGTTGAAACTCCATATGTTTCAGTCTCAAACTCGGAAATATGAGAAACAATTGCGGGACAACAACCACCAGATGAAGCTTCAAATGGGAAGTGTTCGATTGGAAGATTTAGGTTCAAAGTCAATTCCATTTTCTTGTAATAGTTTAAGAGATAAGATTGTGAAGAGAAAGAAGAGAAGAAGAACTGAAGACACATTGGATAGAGCAGCTTATATGTCTCATCATCCCTTGTTTTCTTTTTTTGGTAATATCTAGCTTCGTTGCCCTTTAGCCTATTTTCACTTTTTCATTTGCAAATCATGAATTTATATTTCTGACTTGCAGAAAAAAGGTCAAGTGCCGATGGTTCTTTTCTGGACAATGAGTTGGACAAAATAGGTCTGACTGCATACTTTTCTTAATTTTGAGTTGCAATTGTTGTGGTTCTTTGTTGGTGGAAAGATAATTTGATAACATCAAAATGGTAGCAATGCTTCTGTTGCTCCTATTCAAGTCTTTTGTTAATGGCTATTGCACACACAATAGAGGCTATGTTGGGAAGCTGTATAGAATTGTGACTTCTTGTGCCAGGCACCTACTGTTTGGTTAAGAATTTATAATTATATCTTGCTCACAAGCTTCATCAATGTTGCATGGAGATGTTAACGATTGAAGTTCTCCATTCAGTTTGTACTTTTGCTTTTTGTGCTTCTGAGATTTGTTGGTGAAGTTGACCCCTAATTATTAATTTACTTGTGACCTACAAGTCCTATTTTACTTTCATTCTGCAGTTAGAATTAGTTAGTACTTCCATTGACTGGTACAAGATTGCTTGGTGTGAGAGGTTAGGTGGTGGCTCGAGACTAAGCATAGTGATCTAGTTAGGTTACAGAAGACTGGTTAGTTAAGGCAAAAGTTAAATTGGAATAATCTGATTAGTAGTAAGGGAGCAATAGCGACTAAGCTAAGATTCCTAAAATCAAGGAAAACAAAACACCAAGAGCTAAAGAAAGTGAAAAGAGTGAGTATGAGTTTTCGGAGCAGTGGCATACGCATGGTCGACTGCAGTTTAGGTGAAACATATGCATGCATGTGAAGAATGGGCTTGTTGGAGTAAAATTAGTGGCAATTATCAGGTTGGTGCTGAGAAAAGATCAACTTGGTTATAATACCCTCACCCAGGACATAAAAAGGCCTAGCCTTACGCTTTTGGTTCATGGAAGACTATACATTGGTTTGTACTCTAAATATCCAAGTCGCAGTAGATGACCACTTGCTTTCATAAATCTTTAGAGAATAGTACTTCTCTATCCCGATTTGTAGATCTACTGATTTGATTATTATGTACTCATCTTTAAATTTGTTAAGATATGAGAGAACAATTTTTAGATGTGAAACAGGTGTAAATATTCCAGATTAAATATTAATGATACATGATAAATAATAAAGATTGTGCTGATGGTGACAAGATCTAAGAATTAAATCATTTCACTTCTTAATTCTGTAGCCATCTGCTCTGACAAGATCAATGATGAGTTTGGGATTCAAGATGACTTGCACCAACAGACTGCTGATGGTGATACTTCCCTGGAGAAAATACTTCACAATATTGAGGTTCTTCAGTCACAAGTTATCCAGCTTAAAACTAGACTTGACAAGGTAACAAGTGAGAACGTTGGGTTGTTCTCAAGCACTGATGACTTGAAATCACTTCTACCATCTAATGCTTTGACCAGCTCTGCTCGAGGCTCTGAGTTTCTTCAGGAGAATCGGGTCAAAATACCAGTAGGATCGCATGATGTTGTATCGCAGCTGATATCTGAGTATAATATGGTTATGCCTGACAGTGCAGCTTCACGCCATGGAAAAGCAGTGAACGTCTCTGATGTGATTGAAAGCACAGGTCGTTCCTTACTTTTGGATACAAACACCAATGTGAGTACTTCAATATGACTCACTATTCTCATTGAATGTTTTTCTGTGTACTGTGTATGTGCCTATGATTCGTCATATGTCATTAACCCTGCATCACAATTTTTTTTTTTTTGGTAAGTACATCACAAAACAATATATAAAACTTCATCAAAAAGGAATATCGTGGTTCTCAAAGTAGGGATGTGCTTTTATTTGTTTTCTTATAGCTTTCATGTATGCTCCATTTCTCCACGTGATCTCTCTTTTTGCCGTCGTTAGTTCCTGCTTTAACTTGGTTAACCCAACAACATACCCAGTGTAATCCCTCAAGTGGGGTCTGTGGAGGGTAGACCTTACGCCTACCTTTGTGGGGTTAACTTAGTTAACCCATTAATTTATAATAGTAATAGTTGGTTGGTTAAATCGTTCCTCCGATCATAAAAGCAGTCAAACTCTCAGTACTCATTGCCTTGGAAATTATTGGTGCTTGAAAGCGGATGTCTATTTTAACATGAATTGAGGAGAGATGAATTTTATCCAGTGTTGCAAGCTTGCAGAAAGCTTGTATTTTAGATCTTGAAAATTCTTCATATGATATTATGATGACCTAAACCTTATTGCTATTCAATTGTTGATGTGTTGAATTCATGCAATCATCTTTCGCACGTGCAGCCTGAAGATGGCGTTCTAATCTACAATCAAAGAATGAAGGAAGAGATGAGTAATTTTGAGGAACTCAAGATTCATTCTGTGGAAAAGCCTCCGGTTTTAGAGCATGTCCAGAAGGTTACCATCCCAGCTAGTGTTCCAGAACCAGATCCAGATCTTCCCCTGGATGATCAACCGGCTCCAAAAATTCGCTCTATTTCCAAGATTACTTCTCCTAAGAGCAAGAAGAGGAAGGCTCGACGGAGAGCTGGTAAACGGAATTACTGATCTTCAGCTTAAGCTTTTGTGATTGCACAGTATATATCTGATTCAATGATCTAGTAGAAGTTGATTTCAATTCCCTACTTCTCTTGGAGTTATTACCAACATGTAAATGCGACTCAAATCTGTTGGAACTCAACTACTCCTGCAAATGCACCAAATGACAACTATTCCTCAATCTCAATCCTGTTAATAGTTTTTTTTTTCCTTCTCGTTAAGATATGCATATGCTCAAGTTACAATCTTTTCAATTAAGTATGGCACTCAGGAAAAAAGCATGATTGAGTTTGATCCAGATTAATCAGTCCGCTTTCATACATTACCATCTCTACATGATTTGTTTCTTGTTCTATTATTAGAAATTTTAGCAGATATCGATATTACTCGAGAAAAACAGAATGTGAATTGGTGGTTGTAATTCTCGAGATGAGAAATAATTTAAAGATGACAAATGTCTTTTTCAACTCTTTTCTGAAATTTAATGATCAATGCTCTTTTAACTCCAAAGGTTAATATCTAGTATGATTTGAAATCATGAATCCTAACTTTGAGTTTTGCAATATTGTGCTCGATCACTTTGATTTTCTTTTCTCCTTTTATTTATGGAACAAGGTCACAATTGGAGTAAAAGAATAAAATAACGATCAACACCTTACTATCGAGATTCTTATTAGGCTCTAAGTACAAAGAGTTTACTTTCCCATATAATGATTTGATGATAAATCACACAAATGCAAGGACGTGTTTGATGTTTCTATTGGCCTAGTTCTGCTAGTTGGCTTTTTAAGTGTGTTCATTACTTCATTTGTTAAAAAAGAAACCAGTTACTGAAACAGGAGGGAAAATGTAGATGTAATATGTGATTTTTCTTTTTTTCCTCCAATTTTCCCCTTGTGGTAGAAGTAATAATCTGTATATTTGTGTCAGAAAAAATCACTTAAAAGATGTATTTCCGTTACCGGGAATCGAACCCGGGTCTCCTGGTGAAAGCCAGATATCCTAACCGCTGGACGATAACGGAATTATTGTTAGCTAGTCTCTTACTTTAGTAAGTATAATAGTATATATATATGATATTCTATATAAACCAGAAAAAGTGGAGGCAATACATGAAGAGGAAAACCAGAAATGTGAATGCGGAATATGTTTGCAAAACACGTCTATGCGATGCGAATCTTCATTTAATTAGCTGTTATTTTGACTAAAACAATTGTTAAATGTGTGGATATGAGAAAGGGAAACTGCGTACTTAAAAACCACTTTAGCAAATAAAAAGACTTTAACTTTTGAGGAGGCAATGTAAATGCTTTGAAAGATTGTATGTGAATTCAATGGATCAATCATGTTAGTCAAAATTCACTCTATCAAAATGTTCAACTTTTTGTTAAGATACACATATTAGGCGTGCATATACTAGACACATACTTTACATTTTATCAACATTTATGAATCCTTGAGATAGCTCTTTTCTTATCCATAGTTTAGCATGAGCATAATCTGACCGTTTGATAACATGTAACACAACTCAAATACAGTTGAATTATATACAAAAGTAATACCCAAAATAGTATCATGTGACAACATAGAAAACATTTTAATTCATCGGTCTTTTTGTCCCCAATTATCATTGCAGCACACACTAGATCTGTGTCTCTCTATCCACTTACAATTTGAATGATAAAAGGATTTATAAAATTTCCTTAACAAGTCATGGGGCAAAAAGCTAATGATACGAGGATGTTGAAGTAGTAGTGGAATCAGAATGTTTACCAAGATAATTTAAATATAAAGAAGTCAATATAAAAAAATAAAAAAAAAAACAATATTTATAGTGTGTATATATATATACATAAAAATCTTTTAACCTTGTACCCACAGTTTAATTTTTGAGCGATAGGGTTCGGACAAACCCTTGCACGGCCTAGCTCCACCGTGATTGGGTAGGGGTGGGGGCAATTGAAACGGACAAAGGGTTGAATTGATGTGAGTTGACAATGGCGATTACCTAGTAAATGGGAGACAATGGCAGCCCCATATTGCACTTTCCTTTTTATTGCTGCAAAAGTCAACAACCAAATCATATAGTTACAGCTATCAGAATCATCATCATGGACAGTCAAAAGTCACTTTCCATTCATTTACAATCATCTATGCTTCACTTGAAATAAGAAGCAAGGGCAACTCTGTCCATAAAATACTAGAGTACTGTAGCAAAGAGTCAGCAGCTTCTCAAACTTTCCTAGTTGGTTTAACGTGGGAATGAGGTAAAGAAGAAAAAAGATCACTTTTTTACTTCTTAACTTTCCCTTTTACCTCCACTGAGTCGTACAACCACCATGCACGCTCATGCACCCACTTTCTTCTTTCTTTTCCTAATTTCTTTCAATAAAAAGGACGCAAAAAGTCAGAGTCGAAGTAAGAGTGGATTCCATAGATTAAACTTGACTTGTTGCTTTCTATTCAAATTATGTGTATAAACGTTAATAATAAATACAAACAACAACATATTCAGTGTAATCCTACAAGTGGGTCTGGTGAGGATAGAGTGTACGCAGACCTTACTCCTACTTTTGCAGGTAGGTAGAGACAGAGGCAGACCCAGGATTTTAAGACGGCGGGGGCACCATTATCTTAACATAAATGCCAATAAAAAATTTAATGATGGCTGTGGGATAATACTGTGTCGGACCGGCCATTAATACTGTAGCCGTGTCGAAAATACAAATATATAGGTCAAATATGTGTAATAAATAAAATTTAACACAATGAACCGAATGAAAGCGATAGCTCAATGGCTAACGTTGTGCAATATGTGGTGACAGTGCAGGTTCGAATCTGGGCGAGCTCATTTAATATTTATTGTTTTCCTAAAAATATGCTCAAAAAAATAATTAAGATCGAGTGACATTTGGGTTCGATCCGGGGTGACATGTAAGGGAAGTAGCAGTTGCACTCAACGTGCCTCAAAGACACTTTCGTTTGCTAGAGTGCACAATTAAATATATACTAATTTCTCAAGGTATATACACATATATATGCATAATTTTTTCCAATTTCTCAAGGTATATACACATATATATGCATAATTTTTTCCGAAGGGTGGGAGTGCATGTGCACTCCCACCCTTCCATGTTGGTCCGCCTCTGGGTAGAGAGGTAATTTTTGATAGACACTCGGCTTTAAGTAAAGCAGAGTTAATAATAAATATATATGTATATCTATAAATATTTAATTATGAACTCAGCTATTACTGTAATATTATTTGAGGTCGATGTAGAAATCCATATTAAACTTTCAATTCTTAATCCACCTCTACTATAGCTATATATATTGTGAAAAGTCATTCAATCACTTCTAAGAAAAACATCTGCAAGATGAATAAAGCCCTCTCATAAGAAACTTATGAATATGTTTGAATAGTGTACTCAATTCTCTTCTTTTTGTAGGGTTTCTTACGAATTGAACAGTGTAGAGACATTTTGGCATTCTGTCCACCTCCCTTGCCATGAGAATGAGGACTGAGGAGGGGGCCATAGTGCCAAACTAGCTCTGCAAATTTCTCTTTCAGAAACGCTGGGAGATTCCAGTACTGCTAGCCACCACCCAATTTCACTTGTATGTTGCTGCTTAACACGAGCTCTTTTTTTTTTGTTAACCTATCCTTGTTTGTTCTTTTATTTCTCTTCTCTCAAACAGAAGATTGGGGAGGAATGTGGCAATGCTCATCTGCATAATTTTTCTTTTTGATAACGTAACAATGGTGTCCGAATTAGTTTGTATGTACTCGATTATTTCATCAGATATTTGGTACTTCCAACCGGTAGTTAAGTGGAAAACAATCACCGAGCACTTTTTATTTGCTGGAATTTGAACTCTGATCTCCGATCTCCTATATATGGTTTTCACTACTTTATTGACTGCTAGAACAAAACTCTTGGGTGCCTCATTTGCACTATTTTTGCATGTTGGTCTGTTATACCTTGAAAAGAAAAGTGACTTGATCCTACATTTTATGAATAATAAATATATATGAGGTGGTATATATATTGATAAAATTCCTGCCATGTGACCAAGAGGTCACGGGTTCGACCTTGGAAACAACCTCTTGCATAAATGCTGGGTAAGACTGCTTAGAAAAGACCCTTGTGGTCCGGCCTTTCCCGACCCCGCGCATAGCGGGAGCTTAGTGCACCGGGCTGCCCTTTTTTATATATAAGGTGTTATCACTAATGTGTGTATAATTATTGGTGGCATGTGATGTGTAAGCTGTCTGTGAATTTATACATGGTCCACCCGTCTGTGTGAATGTATACATGGTCGATCCCATTCATTTGTTGTTTGTTAAAGAACTCTACTGGTTTTACACTTCTATTGACATTAAGAGAGTAAGCTAACTAACTGTTCTCAGGTAATTAACTACTGGTGAATCATGTAACTAATCAACATGTCTTTCAATCCTAACTCAAGAACAGTGTCTGTACTTGTACACCCTTCTGGGTTCTGGATAAACAATTTTATCCAGTAATGCTGAGAGCCGTGTGCTTGAGAGCCAAGTTGCTAGAGACAGAAGGAAGACTTAGGTTATTTTAGGAGGCGGGTGGGGTGGGGTAGTGGGTTATTTTTTGTGAAATCGGGTTATTTGAATCAATTTGGGAATTTCCGTCAAATGAAGGGTATATTAGTTAACTTTCATAACGCGCATAAATGACCCAAAATTGTAACGAGTGATATTATTAGCCATTAAACCAATGTAGAGGGATATTTTTGACCCTTTCCCATTAAATAAATCATTCTATTTTGTTGAATCTAAGATCTGTCTGTACTCATTTTTCTTAGGATGAATGTTCAAACGTTTCACGAGAAATTTTCAATTACGAGGGTAATTACTAATTCCGGAAAAGCAAATCTTTTGCAGAAATAAGTAGAATCACTTTTTTGGTGGGATATAAAATTTCTTATATATACGGAGAAAGAATCCTAGTCGATTAATAGGAGTAACATTTTTTTCTGATTTTCTCTCCAGAACCATGGATGATACTGGAAGCGATTAATTTGATCTAATAGTGGAATATCAAATAATCAATTTTAACGGATGAATCCCAGGACTAAGTAAAAACAATGATAAATGTTACTGTATATATATCAAGCCAAGATTGATGATGAGAACACTGAGAAGACAGCCTTTGGATGATCAGCTGTCTTTTTTTCAAAACACAAAACAATATAATACTATCTTATAAGGAAAAACACTACTGTAAAACATCGTTTGGCACATTTGTATGGATCCAATAAATGCAAAAAGAAATGTCTGAGAAATATATCTGATAGGAAATTTCTCCCAAAAACTGTAAAATATACCATCTTTTTCCAAGCATAGGCCTGTTTTCTTCAACATGACGATCCCATCCAAGGGTTTGTCATTGATTTTGGAAGTTGTTTACCCCGAATTTCAGTAACAATTAAATTTGTAAGTGAGGTATAGGATATGTGGATGAATTTTAATCTATTATTCGGTTGATATGAAATTGATATGGACTTATTTGTAATAATATATATAGATATGTAAGTTTTCGCCTAGAATAAATATATTGATATTGGTGATTGAGCTTTGATATTGGTGATTGAGCTAAGTATATATATATATATATGGTAATATATTGTATTGAGTGGATGAACAAGCCAAAGTATATTTCAAATCCCGACTAAAATGAGAGAGAGAGAGCTTCAATATATTTTTCTATTACAATATTCTAGATCTCAAAAGTCAACCCCTCAAAGAAGGAAAACGTCCTCTATTTATAGGTTTGTCTTATGGGCCTTGAATACAATACAAAGCCTTTTAGAATAAAGAAACCCTAAAAGGATAAGGTAGGACCGTACGGTCTGACACCCGTACGGTTGTCAGTACAAAATGACAGAACGGTCCTGACGCGTGGCAGCACCGCAACTGGTTTACCGGACCAACGGCCACATTCAGTTCGGACATGGAGAAACAGGACTAACGGCCACATTGAGTTTGGCTTGGAGAAACCGGACTAATGGATACACTTCTCTCATCTCGGGTCAGCCGCATTCGGTGCAATCCCCCCGGTCTGAAGAAAAGATCGAACATACTCATGCTCATTTAGTCCTACCCTGGGCCCCCAGTCTCACCGGTCTTACATTGACCCGGTTTTTACCGTATACAGATAGTCCCCACACTTTCCGGAACGTAGTTTTACCGGAGTAACGGGAAGTGAATAAGTCACAAAACCGGTGGTTTCATAGGCTCGTTCTTATCTTTTAATTTTGGCGGGAATAGTTATGTCACGTCCCTCTGACATCGGCCACGTGTCTCATCCCAAATGGCCGACCTCGGGAACCGCCGTAACGCACGTCGGTTCATATCACGTCTCATTAATTGTGGGACACGTGTCGCCGCCCGATTGGCTGCCCTCTGTAACCGCTACAGTTCCCACTACTATATAAGGCCCTTAACCATTTCACTTTTCTACTTTCACTTCTTCACTTCTTTATTTCTTGCTCCTGATCGTTTCATTTATTAATTTCTTGCTTATTTGATTGTAAGAAGGCAACTTGTCAACTTCTCCATTTGCTATATTTTGACCGAAAGTGCACCTTTGCTACCTCTTTCATTTGCACCTTTGCTACCTCTTTCATTTGTCATTTTGCATTCTTCAACTGCTTTTTCCATCTCTTTTATATTTCCTCAAACTGTTTCGTTTCCCACTTCAAATTCTCAAATCTTCTCTTTCACACGTTCCAAATGTCTGCCAACACCGAAACTACTTCCCAGGACGTTCCCTCGGTTTCTTCTCAGGGAGCCGAGCCAGCCTCAAAACCCAAGGAAAAAACTTTCGTTGAACCGATTGCTTTGGACATAGTGCCGACCAGACCCAACTACAACAAAGAATTTGACGTTGAGAAGTTATCCCCGGTCGCGAATAGGGGTTTCGAAGTAAGGCGATACCCTTCGTCCATTATGGAGGATATCCTTGACCAGGTCCCGGCCGAGTGCGAATGGGATAACCGTCTGGTGCAAGTGTTCGCCCCCGGGCCCGACGAGTCTATTACCGATCATAGAAAAGGTTTTCTATACGTTTACACCTATCCATTTACGCTCAAACTCAACCCTCCAATCGACTCGGTTATCTTGGAGATGTGTCGGACGTACAACGTGACCTTGGCCCAAATTGGTCCGATTATGTGGAGAACCGTGTCCTGCCTCCAGTTATTGGCCAATAACGTCAACAGAGAATTCACGATGGCGCACTTCATCCAGTTATATTCCCTGAGACTCTTTCGAGGGGGCGTGATAAAGCTCGCAAAGCGAGGTCGGAATCCGATCTTTTCCAAACTCAGCGAGGACAGAGATCGAGGGTGGTTGGAACGTTATGTCCGGGTAAGAACCGCGGACATTATTCCGGTCGAGTATATGCCCTTTCCGGAGAGGTGGAACGACAGGCGTAAGTTTTTCAGTTCTCTCTTCTATAATTATTCTTCCTTCATGCTTTGTCAACACTTTCTCCCTTGCATACATATGATTTCTCCCCTTTTTTGTTTTTATCAGCCGAGGCATGGATACCTCCAGCCATCCGGAACATGACCGAATGGGTTGGAGCAATCATCAGTCAACACACTCGTGAACAACGGACATGGGGGGACCTGTCGCATAGCCGATGGGGTTCCCAAAATCACGGTAACCTTCTTCTGATTTGGTATATATTGCATCCTCTCATTTTTCCTTTTCTTTTTATGACCCCTTCGGTATTCAGGTCTACCCAAGGGCTCGGTGGAGCCAAGACCGGAACTAACAGCCGTACCTGCTGCACCGGTTCCTGAATTTGATACGGCAGGGTCATCTCGGCTCATTGCTGCTGTCGGTAAGAGATGGAGAAATCCCTTGGACAAATGGCAGAAACCAAAGAAAAGGGCAAGGAGTGTTGTTCGGACTCCGAGGGATGAATTAGAGTCCGACTTTCTTATTCGAAGGGTTGGTTAGGGCCCCTCCGTCGCCTTTGTTCCGGAGGAGGAAGCCACCATTCCTCCCTTTCCTACTGCTAAGGAAAGACCTTCCGCTCTGGTTCCGCACACAGGTGGGGAAGAAGTTCTTTTTCCAACTCCTCTAAGGTCAATTGAATTCGTTGACACTTCAGGTGACGCTTCACCTGAAGAGATTCCCCTGTAAAGGCCTAGAAGATCCGGGCTAGCTTCGAATATTGAGGCTGAACAAAGAGAAAAGTCGGCCCCCAATACCGTGGCTCCATCGGGTACCGGCCCACTGCCCGGTGCTAGCCAAGCTGCAACATCTGAGGCACCTGCTTCTCCCGAGGCCACTAGGGCTGTTCCGGCTTCGCCTACTCCTATGGCAAGGCCCGATAATCTGGACGACATGTTCTCGGATATCGCACCTGCAATCGAGGAAGCTACCAGTTTCGGACATCTCCCTATCCCTCGGGCCACGAGGGCAGCTATTCGGGCCACTGAAACGGGTGCAAGGGATAGCCTAGTAGGTATCTTTCCGGCCCTTAGCGTGGAACCGAGAAGGACAAGGTCGGCCAAAGTCACCGTCCCCGAAGATTGCAGCTTTTTGTCCCGTCCTGTGGGAGTAGCAAGCTATCTGAGGCCTCTCATTTCGGACTCGGATAAGATAAAGATTGTCGGAGTCCCCTGGCAGTGCCTCATTAATAAGGGCATGCACGCAGGCAACCGGGTAAGCTTATCATCCAATCTTTCCATAATTCAATGTGATCCTCAGCTCTAGCTTTATCCAAGTTTAACTTTATTTGTTTCTTCTGCAGAGTGTTATGCTCGTCAATGAGGCCTTTATCCGTACTCAGCACGAGGTTGACGACTTAAAGGGCCAGCTGGATGCCCAGGATCGTGAAACGGAGAAGTTCCAGCACCTTCTGTGAGAAAAAGAAAATCAATTGAGCCGGGCCGCTGCCCTTTCCAACCTTCAACCCGAGCTAGAAGCGGCGAAGGCCGAAAACCTTCGTTTAAAGGCCGAGTTGGCCAGAATGGTTTAAAAGAACCGACTCCTGGAAGCGGATAAGGCCGGCCTTAGCTAGGACAATGCCCGTTTTACTTCGAGGCTCGGGAACTCGAGGCCACTATCTCCCAACTTCGAAGTAAACTTGATTCGGTCAAGTCCGATGCCGTGAAGATGGTAGAAAGGCATCGGCTGCTTAAATCCGAAAATGCTAAAGACAACGAGAAGTTGAAAGTGGTCAAGTAGAAGGCCGAGGCTTGAGCCCGGATTAGTGACGAGCTTAAGAGCAAGTTCGAGGAGGAAGCCGAGGCCAATGACTTGCTTCAGGCCGAGCTTGAGTCAGCTCACCAAATTCAAAGAACTCTTCTCGAAGAGAGATCCGAACTAGCGGCTAAATTGGCAAAAGCCGAGGCCAACTTAGAAGAGTCTCTTAAGGAAGTGAAGGCTGTCGAGGCTCGTACTACGATTGTGGTCGAGTATGAGCGGTGGAAATTCGGGAGGGTTACCCTCGAACAGGCTCAACAAGGATTAGAGGACCTCCAGGCTCAGATACTCGCAGCCAAAGCAATCGAGGAGGAGACTAAGAAAGCCCTCGATACTGAGTCTGAGGATTTCGAGCGAACAATCTCTGAGGACTCCAGCTCCAGTCGCATCAAGTAGATCAGGGCCTGCACTAGCTTTTATTTTGTTTTTGCCTCTTTTAACTTGTGAAAACTTCAAGTGTAAAAACCCTTCGTATATGAAATGAACATTTCTCTTTTGATTGTCTCTTCATTATTTTATCCGAATACTTGTTATGATATTTGCCTTATCCCGTTAGGAATAGTCGAAGGTTCGGACTGTGCCTAAGTGTTGGTTTTTCTCTTCGTTCGGTACATTTTTGTCCGATGATTTGATTGAGTGATTTACCCGCGGGACTTATTTATGCTTTGTGAATTCAGACGTCTCCGAATCACGTTAGGAATTTTAGGGCCGAGGTTTTCCGACCGCTTACTTATCATAGATTAGGTTTGGACACCTAAATCCTTGCCTTGTCAAATTTTTATACGGTAGTCCCTATTCGAGGGTGTTAAAAGATTTTGGCTTGGTTCAACGCGACCTTGTTGCCTTTGTCAAATTTCGACGGTAGTCCCTGGTGTAGGGTATTTAATAAGAAGACATGTCCGAGATGAATTTTTCATAATTTTCTTTATATTGCAAGTATTTGCACGTACATAATATGAAGACTTCATTCGTTTCCTTCTGCTTTTGCCGTAGCAAATACTAAGTGGACACGATTCGTTTTTGATCGTTTGGTCCTTACATCGAAACCTTACACAAAATGTCCGGGATTAGACAAGGATTAGAAATATAACATTTCGAGGACTTTTCCGGGGTAGGCACTTAACAGTGTCCATATGCTTTGTTGAATTGAACTCCTTTTAACTTTCCGGGGTAGACCTCGATGTGGGTATAATAGTCCCCTAGTATTTATCCGAGTTGCATGATCGGGTAAGCACTATCAAGTCCCCGCTCGAGGGGTATACCCCGAGTTCCCGGATACTTTGCCTCGTTTTCATAAATTAACACGTTGTACTTGTTACCTCATTAAAAACTTTATCGGAAAACCCACTTCGGGACAAAACCGTACTAAGAAAAAGAGTGCAACACGTGTTTTCGGACCCAACTTCGTCCGGTACCTGACTTTCTACAAAAAAGAAGACAGGTTAACAACAAAAAATGATACAAGGGTTGGCATCCATACCTTAGCAGTAGTATCTCTTCAAATGAGCCACATTCCAGTTATTGCGCAACCGTCGTCCGTCCATGGATTTCATCTAGTACGACCCTTTGCCCGTCATTCCTGTTATCTTGTACGGCCCTTCCCAGTTCGGACCCAACTTCCGGTCATTGGGATTCTTGATGTTCAAAGTAACTTTCCGAAGCACCAAGTCCCCAACTTGGAAATGTCGAAAATTGGCCCTTCGATAACAATTGAATTTGTAAGTGAGGTATAGGATATGTGGATGAATTTTAATCTATTATTCGGTTGATATGAAATTGATATGGACTTATTTGTAATAATATATATAGATATGTAAGTTTTCGCCTAGAATAAATATATTGATATTGGTGATTGAGCTAAGTATATATATATGGCAATATATTGTATTGAGTGGATGAACAAGCCAAAGTATACTTCAAATCCGGACTAAAATGAGAGAGAGAGAGAGAGAGAGAGAGAGAGCTTCAATATATTTTTCTATTGCAATGTTCTAGATCTCAAAAGTCAACCCCTCAAAGTAGGAAAATGTCCTTTATTTATAGGTTTGTCTTATGGGCCTTGAATACAATACAAAGCCTTTTAGAATAAAGAAACCCTAAAAGGATAAGGTAAGACCGTACGGTTTGACACCCGTACGGTTGTCAGTACAAAATGATAGAACGATCCTGACACGTGGCAGCACCGCAACTGGTTAACCGGACCAACGGCCACGTTCAGTTCGGACATGGAGAAACCGGACTAACGGCCACGTTGAGTTTGGCTTGGAGAAACCGGACTAACGGATACACTTCTCTCATCTTGGGTCAGCCGCATTCGGTGCAATCCCCCCGGTCTGAAGAAAAGATCGAACATACTCGTGCTCATTTAGTCCTACCCTCGGTCTCACCGGTCTTGCATTGACCCGGTTTTTACCGTATACAGAAGTATCAACAAGAAACCTTTTGGACAATATCAAAGACACCTGTAGAATGTCTCCCTGTTTGAGAACTGTAAAGCTTGCCATTCCCAATTCATTAGGACCTAGAGGAGCCATCCCTAGAAATGTTCTATTACCCAGGTCAAACAAAACTGCCGTAGCAGTTATAATATCCAACAAAAGTGGCCACTTTAGTTGTTCTTGAAGACTATTGGATCGAAACCATCTTTGCTTAGAACAATCATACCCATATAAGCAGGGGTCATTGTGGAACCAATACAAAGTTGAGTCAGATACCACCGCCCCAATTTTGCTCACAACAAAGTATAGAACGGGAACAGAGTGACAAATTTCCGGCCCTTTCTGAACACACAATTCTCCCAATGCCAATTAGGATGAAGTACCTTGTAAACAAACTCACAAACTCAGCCTTGGGGATATCGTAAAACAGCATTATTTTTACTGCTGAAATAGACAGGTGCTGTGCGTCTCTCCGGGTGTGCAGTTCAATTGGCTGCTGTTGGTTTTGTTCACAAACGTCTAAGGTTGAGAAGTTAATTGATCTTACAGGCTGTAGAAGTGATTTTAACCTTGTCTTGCATTAGCTAGAAATCGGAAGAGGCTCTCTTAAGATCATCCTACGTCCTACGAACCGAAAAGCAGAGCAAGCAGTACCAGTTCCACCTTGACATACAAAGCGTGACTTTTTAAACATTTTTAAAATCATTTCTCCTTAAAAGTTTTGGAATCTTTGTTTGTTAATCTCTAACACTACACCAGAGTTCTCAAGAATTGGGTTTAGAAGTTGACACCTAAAATGGTGCTGCAGCAATGAAATTTTATCACTGGAGCGATTTTATCAATGAAAGTTTAGAAGAACTCTACTCAATTCTACTGCTGAACTCAATTCTTCTACATTGTTTTGGTATCTTTTTCTCGCCCTTATTTTGTTTCCTTCACTTTTGTGGGTATGTTGTCATTGTTGTATTTTATTTCCTTTGCTTTTACTGACATAGGGTAGCAGAGAAATCTTGATTACCTCCATTCACGATTTAACCAGCATACTAATCTATGCCAAAATTAAATTAGTTCAAGCACAGAATTTTAGACCTGGTTTGTAGGTTATAAAAAACAAAAGTAGACACAAGTAGCCTTTTCTGGAAGGCGTCAATAAATAAAAGGACAAATTTTGGAACAGACGAGAAAACTGTTGGGCGAAGTACACTGCGTTCACTCCAGTCTCTTAGTCTTGACCCTCAAAAGCTCTTCAGCATCGCTGTCCCTCTCGGCTAGGTATTCAAGAATAGATTTCTATGTAGTGGAAGGGAGAAATGAGTGCATTCAGTAAAGTTCTTGGTTTCGTTCAAGAGGAAGCAAATGAGCAGATTACAATTATCAACTACTCGCTTAAGTAGAATTTTAAACACAAGCATGGCACGCGGCTCCTGGATTCGTACTATGTGGTTGCATGCAAGTCTAATCCTTCTAGATGATAATATCCTTGTTCTTGGAAACAATAACGACTGACTACAGAGATATCATCACCTTACAATAATTTATCGCTATTTCTTTAGGACCATTTCTACTAAACACATTCGTGTAAGACAGCAGACTACAACCATGAGAATTCAGGATCTAATTGTGAATTCTCTCTCTTTACTCAATGCTGAAGCTGGTTATTGAAGGATCTAAGAGGTGATGGCATGGTAACAGTTGACACCAAGATTTTTGGTTTAGTGTATATATTAACAAGAATGATAACATGAAGGAAGATCTAAAGTCTATTATAAACAGTCGCCTAAGTAGAGACTATAGCATCCAAATATGAAATAACACTGACCTAATACAGATAATTAGACATTCTAAACTGCCGACATATCAGCCAAAGAACAATTCGGCCGAACATATGGCATTAGGGGCTCTATCGTCTCAAACATATATGTGATGATTACAATAAATCTCATCAACGCCACTCGGATATGACTACTCTCTAAAACAACTTACTATATGTAAATATTCTACATGTTATCCTTATGCAAGATGGATCCAAACCCAACAAAAAGTTATCTCAAATGCATATCATTGAAAAATGGAGCAAATTTCCAACTCTGTCCCTTCAACCAGAAGATTAAGACAATTAAGCTGTTTCACCAACTATCTCGGAATCAAACTACGTGACAGTCTCAGTGTCTTACATTATGTCAGTCTATGAACAAACAGATTCAATCTGACAGATTAAGAGCAAGCAAAGAATGTTACATGGTTACTTCACTTCCTTTAACTATAAAAAAGGCAGCTCAATTCTTAATACATAAACTGAAAAATTTTGTTCGTTTTTTAAGTAAACAGTTAAAGGGCGATGACAATCTAATAAAAAAAAACAGTAGAATCAACTAATAGAGGGACAAACATTCAATTTAAAATGACAAAAATGGCTCAAAACTAGAACATTAGGAGTCCATAAACCCCCCCAAGATTACATGTAGTCTTACACTTTCCGAATATCTCAAACATCAAAAACTAAAACTTAACCAATATTTTTTGGAAACAAAAGATACTAACAGTAGGCTTTCTAATCAAACAAACCGAATCCCATGTCGTCATCACTTTCTTCCTTTGCCTCCTCCTGTACACACATTCAACAAACAACCACACCTAATTACAATCACGCAACTCATAGTTAAACAAATTACAAAAAAGGCAAAATAAACTTGTTACCTTCTTCTCCTCAGCGGCAGGGGCAGCTGCAGCAGCACCACCAGCGGCGGCGCCACCGACAGGGGCGGCGACGGCAGCGGCACCACCACCTCCGGCACCGACATTCATGATGAGATCTGAGAGGTTTCTCTTCTCAGCAAGCTTGGAGAACAATAGAGGCCAGTAAGGCTCCACAGTCACATTTGCTGCTTTTACAAGTGTTGAAATCTTCTCTGCCTATTACCAATAAAAACAAAACAAACCAAAATGAATACTACGTCACAAAATGATAAATACGATAAAACTTATAAGAGTAAAGAAACATACGGTGATGGGAATGTCCTCATCGTGGAGGATCAAACAAGCGTAGGTACATGCGACTTCTCCGAGAGACATTTTCTACTAAATCCAATTACCTGGAAAAAAAAAATACAAAATTATAGATGTGTGTGAGGGAAATGTGTAATGAATATATAAATGAACTTGTGCTGTAGTAGTGGAATTTGGTTAGGGTTCTTACCTTAAAGTAAGAAGATGAAGGGCTGCTCTTTGTGCTGCTGCTGCTGAATACTTTGCTGCTAGGGTTTTGAGATTTGAGATGTTGAGAGGGTTATAAAGTGAAGAAACCACAGGGTTAACAGGGTTTTTGAGGGCCTAGTATTGTAAGGTGAAGCCCAACAAACATCGGACCTATTCCCCTCGGGTCATTTGGACTTGTGGCCTAATTTGTGCTGGTCTTTAATTTCCTTTTGTCCTTCGAAAAAAAACATATGTATAGAGGGACATAAGTTAAGCATCATAATATCTCGAGTTATGACAGCGGCATTAAATAACTTGTGCGCCTAAAGCGTAAGTTCAATTTTGAAGGACAAAATTAAAGACCAGCCAATTTGAAGGACAAAAATTAAAGACCAGTTCATTTGAAGGACAAATCGCGCAATTACTTGATTCTCCCAGCTAAGCTTACTTGATAGTAGTATTTTCTAAAGAGAGATTGTATTATTCACATAAAATGTTTTAATACATGTAAAAAGAAATTAAAAAAAAAAGGTTTTTGAATAGAAAAGTTTGTGCAAAAGAAATTTTTTGATATCCAAAGGAGTGCCCTATTGTTCAATGAATTTTAGAACGGATCATGTAATATTAGGATGCAAATTTCATTAAAGAAAATGTAGATTAATTGATTTGTTATGTTTAGATTAGATGCGCATATTATTCAATCGAGTACTAGTGAAAAATAACAAATATTTGTTAAATTAATTAAAATATGCATTAATTTGTTGGAATATCGTCGTGAAAAAAAAAAAACATACTTGTATGCTTGGCGGTTGCTTCAATGAACTGGGACATAGATGTGAAAACCCTACCCTTCTTTGCTACTCACAATTTAAGGAACAAATTCGAAGTCGATTCTCAAGACCCAAAAGCTCATAAGTGAATGCCCCTTTGTTCCAGGTGTTAGCGTTTTTTTTTTTTTTAAAGAAATTCTATAAGTGGAAGAATATATTCTTATATAGATTGTGAGACCTTACTATGTTTTGTTCTTAAACTAGATAATAATGTCATCTTTTTAAAAGGGGATTTTTGTATGATTATTTAGGGAGAGTAAGAAAAAGTTTCCACTTGTACTCATTTACCAAATTCGTCCATTAAAAAATTGCACAACACAAGTTTTTATGTTGTATACGCAAAGGCATAGAATTCATATAGTTGTATATCAACATGTATGCAATAGAAGAATAGTTGAATCGCATTGTTGTATATTATTAAGGTAAATTTAGAAGTTTTGGGTCGCATTGTTGTATATTATTAAGGTAAATTTAAAAGTTTTGGGTGTCACACTGCTTTGATTAGCAACATGTAATATTGTGCATAAGTAGTGTGAATAAGCTATAAAGTACTACATTTATTATCAATTTTGTAAACATGGAAGACCCTTGGCTCATCGGTTTATTTTAGTCTTATTATGAGGTCGAGGGTTCTTTTTGAACCACAAATTTTTAACACTAAACTCTCACTTAAATATTTATCCAATAAAATGTCATAGTTGGTGTTCGAGCCTTAGCCTACTATAGGCACTACTCCACTATCTAACAAGCACGCTAAGAAGCAATGTTTGTCAAATTGATGTGCTTTCTGACTATAGTACTAAGCCTCCCTCGATGCTCCACGCTAAAATAGTTTTAAAAAGTGCACGAGAATGGATTCGCATTTGGATCCAGAGGAACAAAAACCTGACCGTAAATATGGTGTTTGGCTGGAAAAAAAAAATTAAAAATCCATCAGCCTTTGAAAACAAACATTAATGTAAATGTTTGAGTCATTTGTTAGGACTTCTATTAAGAAAACTATATCGGTACAAAAGTTCGTCAATTAAGCAGTGGCGAATGGAGAACTTGAATCAACATGTGTCCATCTATTTAAATGCATCACTCTTGAAACAGAGTAAAATGAAATGACAATCACTCCACAAACAAAGGGTATATATGGACTATATAATAAATAAAAAATTATACTCATTCTAGATTACAATTGTTTGAATAAAATGAAACTATCAGATTTTGATAAGTATGGAGTTTAAGAGCGAATCATTTGCCTACGATGGCAACCTGGACACCATTAGCGCAATGATCTCCGATACGACAGATGAAATAGGTTGTCCCTTTTGGAACTAACACTTTATCATCTCCTGAACTAAGCACTTCTCCTCCAGTAGCATTGCAACAGTTGAATCCAAGTTTGTTCACTATCACCACGTTGTGCATTCCAATTATATACTTAAACTCTGCATTTTCAAAAAAAAAAAATGCACACGCACATTCACACATTTTTCTTCATCACTATTTCGTGTAAAGTCATCTGTGCTAATAATAAAATGGATCTAATTTTAAGGTTTAATATGGTTTTAATGACTAGTAAATTATATAGTAATCAATTTGAACAAATCATGCAAGTATATAAGCAAAAAAACGTAAAAAAAAAAGGTAAGGAAAATGAAGTGAATGTACGCATTTTCTTATTATAATTACATATGATTTCCTCACCAACGACACATCGAAAATTTTGCCATTAGGCCATCCATTCATGTTAAAGCCCCAACCATTGGCGCCACCAACAGAAAAAGTATCTGCATTTGAAATGTTGATTCGGAGCAGGACGCATAACCTTATGGCTAGGAAAATTTTGATCATGTCCACTCTATACATTTTAAGGCTCTTAAGAATGGATTTTTAACTAGATATATGTTGAAGGGATTAATTAGAATGGAGGTTTTGTAATAGACAATGTCTAATATCACTTTTGCAATGACACTTGAATGAAAATTTGCACCATTATATAGCCATCTGATCAAGTTTAACAGATTTTTTTTTTCCAGAAAAGTTCATTTTTTGTGTAAATGGAAGTATCTCTAGGAAAAAAATTGATATAATTCCAGGGAAGTAAAAAAGACAAAAAAATGAAGGAAATATTACAGAAAGAAAAGGGAGAAAACTGAGAGTGGTACCAAAGAAACAAAAGTTGCTTAATTGCTTTTCCATTTCAAACGTGAATGAAAATGTAACTAGTGACTTAGTGAGGTGATAAAGATTTTTTTTTTTTTTTGCGCTGATTGCACTTCAAATTGGTGGTCTTTAAGTATTGCCCCCCGCCTAACACCCTGAGGTTGTGAGTTCAAACTCTAGCTCAGTAAAAAAAAAAAAAAAAAACGCAAGGCAGAATTTTCGCGAGGCAGAGGTTGCAAAATTCAGGCAGAATTTTGCAAATCTGTCATGCAAATTCTGACTATTTGGGCCTTAAGGCAGAATTTGCATGGGCACAGGCAGAATTTCTGCCTATGCAAATTCTGCCTAAAGGGCAGAATTTAAAGACCGCCATTTTGAGGGGTAAAAATTAAAGACCACCTCCAGCGAAGGGTAATCCTGCGAATTGCCCATAAAGAAAGTATATAGATGGTGAAGCCTTTTACACATTTAAAGAATTATACTTTATAGTTTTTTTTTTTTAAATTGTATAAGCACTTAATATTTTATTTGAATTGAGCTAAGGCAAACTTAGGTGTACATTCATGTTCAATACAATATGGGTCCAATAAAATACTATGGGTCGCCATAGTTGGATTAAATCATTAGGTCCAATTATATGAATTTAAATGGAACCCAACTATATTGGGTTGTAATTTGCACGATGTCCTTATTTGGGGTAGGGGTGGGCATGGTACGGTATTTGAAACTTCGGTTCGGTAACTTCGGTATTCGGTTTTTAAAAATACGATACCATTACCATACCAAATTAATTCGGTACGGTTCGATATTTTTAAGTTCGGTTTCGGTATTTCACGGTACGATAATTCGGTAACCATAGTTTATTTGACTTTGACTTACGTATATACTCATGTAATAAAGGATTATGACTTCGAGATTTCTCAATTATATTAAACTAACACCATACACAAATAGACGTATTTAAAAGAAAGTACAAGCAATTTTCTTCGTTAATCAATTGCACAACGGACATTTGAATCACGATAGAGTAGTCAAAGTTTCAAAGTCTAAACAACATTAGCCAAAATTAAGCATAATCTTCGGTCCTAAACAATTTTACACCAAAAATTTCGTTCAGCAGTAGAGAGAATAGGCCATTTCCACCATTTCAAGTCTTAATGTATTGAAAAAATAGCAGAGACAAATTAAAGGCTGCTTCTAGGCCTCAGCATATGTGAAAGACTAAAAGCATGAAAATATTGGATAAAAAGTTAGCTTTGATGGTACAATTTTCTATTAGATACAAATTGGCATTAAATGAGATGTGATGTAATTTTTTATACGAAAACTAGTCTATATATTTAGCAGTAGTAAATATAATATATATGGATTGTATATATGTAGTATAAACTTCGGTATGGTATACAGTATTTCAGTATCCATTTTATAAATACCAAATACCATACCGAATACCAAATAAAATTTAAATTCATACCAAATACCATAATACTAAAACCGCGGTATTAAAAACTTCGGTATCGGTATGGTATTCGGTATATACCATACCGTGCCCACCCCTATTTGGGGGTGGTCTTTAATTTTTGTCCCTCAAATTGGTGGTATTTAATTTTTGTCCTTCACCTAACACCATGAAATTTGGGGTTCAAATCAGGGTCAATAAAAAAATTAAAAACAAAATCGCAACGCGGAGTTTCGTAGCCAAATTAGGCCTATTCGGGCAAAAGTTAGGCTTTTAAGGCAGAGTTTTGCAAAATTTCAACTGAGTAAAAAAAAAAAAAAAAAAACTGCCTTAATGTTGACCTCTACCTTAAGGTAACAAAACTCTATCTAGCGATTTTTTAAAAATTTTTTACTGAGCAGGGGCTCGAATCCGAAACCAATTTCATAGAGGCAAAAGTGCAAATGACCCACCTAAATTTCCCTAATCTAACTCTACGGTTCATAATATTTATTTGGGCCAATATGTGTTAAAATTCTATTGAGTTACCATAGAAATAAACATTAAGTTTGTTACCACATAATCTTCAAATATTATGATTTTGGTAGGTTATTAAAGTATTGCAGATAATGACAATAAGCAGAGATTTTCCAAATCCAATGAATCATGAGCTCAACTGTACAACAAGGTCCCTATATAATGGTCTAAGTTCTTACTCAATTGGAACAACAACACTAAGATCCTTCATTCTAATCTCTTTTGCATATCTAGTTAATATCCATTTCAAAATGTCTCGAGGAAACAAAGTTGCCATTGTTGCTCTAGCTATGATTCTGTGCATCTTATTCCAAACCAGCATTTCAAATGCAGACACATTTCCTGCTGGTGGCGCTAACGGTTGGGGTTTCAACATGAATGGCTGGCCTAATGGGAAGACTTTCAAGACTGGTGATGTCATTGGTAAAAGTTCCTAATCTTTTTTAAGTCAAATAATAATGGAAAAGTGCATTCATTCACAAAAGTTTCCTTATTTATTTTTATTTCTTGACCACATAAACGGGGGGAGGGGAGGGGGGTGTTGTTGTTAGAGGACAAAGGCGATAGTAATAAAATGAAATGATCTAAAATTATATGGGGTGAGGAAAAAAAAAAATTGTGTTTTTTTTTTTTGGTCTTTCTTCCTTAAAATACAGAGTTTAAATACACACCCGGCGTGCACAATGTGGTGAAAGTGAGCAAAGCAGGATATGACTCCTGTGATGGTAGTGGAGGACAAGTTTTTAATTCAGGAGACGACAAAGTAGCACTTGCACAAGGGCTATCGTATTTCATTTGTACCATAGGACCACATTGCTCTAATGGTGTCAAGGCTGCTGTCACGGCCAATTAACATTGCTCTAATGGTGTCGAGGCTGCTGTCACGGCCAATTAATTTACACCAAATTTAGTAGTCTTATTTCATTTTGATTGTTGTACTTTGGAGAGTACCAATAATATAAAATGTTTTATTTCATGGTCCATATATATGTATTTTGCTTGTGGAGTACTTGAATGGAAAAAAAAAAAACTACCATAATTATTTTGTCATTTTTTTTTTCACAAGTCACAACATTGAAACGACATAAAACAATGGGACTAGACTAATATAGCATTATACAATAGTCCAATTTATTGAAATTCATGTTTTCTCACTTATAGACGGTGAAACATACAATTAAAGAGTACAATCCAGCACCTGCTAAAGAAATATACTGTGTTAGTTTAATCTGTAAAAGAAATAAAATCAATCTTATTGAATGCTCAAATGTTATTTGTAATTCTACAAGACTTCCTTAATACCACATAACATGAATAAGTTGGGATATTTGTCAAACCCGAAAACTCCCATAGCCCATAGGTCCAATCCAAATGATAATGTTAGGATATTTGCTAAAAGACTTGAAGAAATTGCACGGTTTGTCCTTTAAATGGGCTGGTATTAAATTTTGTCCTTTAAAATCAAACTTATACCTAGAGGGGCATAAGTTCTTTAAGGGCGCGAGCATAACTTGTGAGATATTATAATGCGAAAATATAAACTTCTTTTACGCGAAAAAATTGTTTGGCTCGAGGGACAAAAATTAAAGACCAACACAAAATACGGACAAAAGTGCAAATGACCCAAAAGACCTGATAGTATCCGGTTCTTAATCTAACCCGATCTAGCTGTCTGGAAAGTAATTGCACGGTTTTCCCTTCAAATGGACCGGTCTTTAATTTTTGTCCTTCAAATGGGTTGGTCTTTAATTTTTGTCTTTAATTTTTTTCCATATTTTGTGCTGGTCTTTAATTTTTGTCCTTCAAAACAGAACTTAGCCTATAGGGGTATAAGTTCTTTAAGGACGCTGACATAACTTGTGGATATTATGATGCATAAGTTCGAATTTGAATGAAAAAAATTAAAGACCAACCCCTTTGAAGGACCAAAAATTAAAGACCAGCACAAAATATGGAAAAGTGCAAATGACCCACGGAATTTCAGATAACCTGTTTGCTATTTCCGTTTTTAAGTTTTTCTTTTGAGTTAGAATTAAACAGTTTCTCTTGTAAGAGCCCGTTTGGATTGGCTTATAAGTTGGTCAAACTAGCTTATAAGTCATTCTTAACTTATTTTGGTTATATAATGGTATAGTAGAAGGTGATTACGGATAACCTTAAGCATTAATGGTTTAATTCCTTTCTTGAGGTAAAACGTTTTACATTAGGGTGTGTTTGGTATTGAGGAAATTTTTTTTAGAATTTTTTTTCAATTTTCTCATAATTGTTTGATCAATTTTTAGGAAAACAAGTTACTTAAAAATGAGAAAATGACTTCCCTCATAAAAATATGAAAATAAGTTTCATAAGTGACATTCCTCACCACCAGCATCACACCAAGCCCCCACTCCCACCAAACCCTTACCCCCATCACCACCCTCCATAGTGTCCCCTCAAATTGTATATAAATGCTTTTGGAAACAATATTTGTTTGCTTACTTAATAAATAAACACAAAAAATAAATAAGATATTCACTTATTTTCCAATAACATTTTCCAGGGAAATGTTTTTCGTGAAAAAACTTTTCCTTCCTACCAAATACATCCTTATAAGTTTAAAATGCACGATGTTTTTAAGCAAAAGAATTGTCAGTTCACTTTAGACCTAAGTTATAGGCTTGGCACAAAAAATTCTTAACTAAGTTGTTTTACTATTCTTAAGTTCATACGACGTTAACCATTGTAAATCAAAATATGATGGGAAGATGAAAATGCTTGTGTGAAATTATATAAAGTTTTTGTATGACTACAATTTCTATGCATGATAATAATAAAAAGATTATACAATAAGGTCACTATAAGTTAAAGGTAGACAAATTAAAAATTATTTTTACTAGACAAACCACTAGTGTGCAAGAACCGCTATATTTATTATGATGAATATTAATTATAATAGTATTACTATCTTTTCAACTAAAAAAAAAAAACTTCTTAATATGGTAGTTAACTAAACTTCCCATTATATGTTAAACTATATCGATAATATAGATATTTCATACGCTATCAATGCATAGTATTTTAATTTGATTATACACAATATATTTACGATTGGCATAAAGTTGTGACATCAAAATGCTATATTTACACCCCAAATTGTGTTCAACAACACTTCTTGCGACAGAAATAGAAAAAAAATTAAAGAAACTATTTGAGCAAAGAGACTGATTAACTATAGAAAGATCATGGTGAGTGTAAGCGGACTACTTTGAAAAAACATTATCTATTTTCTCTTAAAATTATAAAACAATGTAAACATCAATATGAATTATGTCACTTCAATAGATTTGCATTTACCCTTAAAATGCAAATGATATTTTTGTCACTTCTGCAATTTTAGAAACTATCTCAATTTTTACCCTTGGTGATATGTAGTCCCTTTTGCTTTTATAGAAGCTTTACCAACTTTTTTTCCTTTTTCTTTGTAAATGTTAGTGAGTCACTATAAAAATGAAGATTCTTTAAGTTTTTTACTATAAAAGCTTCCTAGATTTATGATTTTGGAAGATAGTTAATTTTTTTCTCAAATCCAGTGAACATTGAGTTGAATTGTACAAGAAGTTTCCTATATAATGGTCTAAATTCTTACTCAATTGGCACAACAACACCAAGAGTCTCCATTCTAATCTCTTTTGCATATCTAGGTAATATCCATTCTCAAAATGTCCGGAGGAAACAAAGTCACCATTTTTGCTCTAGCTATGATGTTGTGCATCTTACTTCAAACTAGCATCTCCAATGGAGATACATTTCCCGCTGGTGGCGCTAATGGTTGGGGTTTCAGCATGAATGACTGGCCTTATGGCAAGACTTTCAAGGTTGGCGACGTCATTGGTAAGGATTCATAAATAATATTTTGATTCAAAATAATCATGAAAAAATGCATCGGTTCACATCATTTTCCTTATTTATTTTTATTTCTTGATCATATTTATAGGAGTTTTTTTTCTTCAAATTGATGATAGAATGGTTCATTAGTACTCATTTCGAATCGTGAGATCATTAACATAATAAGGAAAAAAGAACAAACACGATTTTATTAACTTGATCGAGTTTACATGAGATGATGACGAAAACTAACGTGTGTGTATCTTTAATTTATAACCCCCCCCCCCCCCCCCCCCCTTATACACAGAGTTTAAATACCCAGCTGGGATCCACAATGTTGTGCAAGTGAGCAAGGCAGGGTTTGACTTTTGCGATGGTACTGGAGGATAAGTTTTCAGTTCAGGAGACGACAAAATAACACTTGCACAAGGAACAACGTACTTCATTTGTAGCATCAGACAACATTGCGCTAATGGTGTCAAGGCTGCTGTCACCACCAAATAATTTACTTCAATTAGCTACACTTACCATAATCTTTTAGTCTTACTTCATTCTAGCTAATAGTTGTACTTTGGAACACCAATAATATACAATGTTTTATTTCAAGGTCCGTAATCTATATAGATGTGTTTGCTTGTGTACTACTTGAATGAAAAAACTAGCATAATTATTTTGAGTAAAACTAAATTTTACTAACAAACATGTGACTGAAATTCTGAATATCCTCTAACTCTTATCTTTAAATTATTATTTATTTTGTACAAAAGATCAAGTAATATAATGTATTTCTCGAAACATAGAATGACATGTACTCCCTCCGTCCCAAATTAAATGTCACTTTAGCTCATGTCATGCTAATTAAGAAAAACAACAACTACAAGATATAGTTTACTAAGTTATAACCCCTATATATTAGATGTTTCTCTAGAATTGAGCAATATTAAGAAGAAATAGTTCTTTAATATAAGGGTATAATTGGAAACAATTACTATTTTTTTGTCTTGAATTCCTAAAGCTACGCTTATTTTTGGGTTTTTTTTTTTTTTTTTACTAAATCGACACTTGTTTTTTTGACACAAAGAAGTATCTTCTTATGATGTACTTAATTAATTATCTAGAAGAATAGACAACATTTATGATTGATCTCAAGGAACTAAAATACCTTTTTTTTTAAAAAGAAAATACCTTTTTCTTGATTCCTCCTTAATTCTATTATGGAGGGTCACATCTCTTGTTTTAACCCTTCTCTTTCTTTTCCAATCAATCTTAGAAAGTTACAACTTCTTTTCTTCACATAGCTCCTTCTATTATTTCATCGTGATCATCAATCACCTTATAAATCAGAAAAGTAATTATACAAAACGGAAAAATCAAAGAGAGAAATTAGTAATGCTTGTCGCACTACAAACGAGGAAACCATTAGGCTACCAAAAATGAATTAGTTAGATCAAGCCGAATGTCCGCCTTTTATTTTATAAAAGCTCAAACTCTTGCCCATGTCGAGCAACACAAAATTCTTAGTCAAATTGATGGCAATCAAATTTATCCGAGCGTCCTATTGATATTTTCCAAGCTAATGAAATACTCCCTCCGTCTCAATTTATGTGTGATACTTTTTGCTTTTCGAGAGTCAATTTGATTTAATGTTGAAGTCAAATTGGATTAAATTAACTTAATATTTTATGATTAAAATCTATATATTTGAAAACTACATGAAAAATCCTATAAGTTGCAACTTTTCTCAAATCAATTTGGTGAAAAAATATATCTTAAAATGTTGGTCAAAGTTCATGCATTTTGAATCTTGAGAAGCGAAAAGTATCACATAGATTGAGATAGTGGGAATACTATTCATCACATAAACATCTTGATTGGGGTAGCAACTTAACTAAGGCTATCAAAATGAAGAGGAACAATTCATCTACCAAGTACATTGATAAAAACTTCCCGCACCAATTGTTTACATCAGACCTATGGATGCATGATATATGTTTGCACATAAATTTTTAGCGCTTAACCGTGGTTAATTAAGATGCACTCTCACCTCATTAAATCACTTATCAACAGTAAGTTACATGGTTTGATGTAAACATCCAATACAAGTACGTATTTACATACCTTTCTGAAATTATAAATAGGAGTTACATATCTAAATAAAGGTATTGTAACAATTCCAAAAGAGAGTACATTTTTTATCACAAAACTTTCTTAAGTTCGCCATATATCCACGAGATTAATATAGAATGTTTTCCACAAGATTAATATAAATTGTTGCCAGACGATTCTTTTCTCAATTGAAAGTATGAAGAGATCTTCCCAGTACCAAAAGGCAAAGCATTTATTTTTCTCGTGCTGATAACGAATTGTAAAATCAAAGAAAGTAGTAAATAATATTAAAAGATGAAATCTTGGTCTTTTAGTATCCACGAGAATTTTTTCCACGAGACTAATATAAATTGTTGCCTGACGATTCTTTACTCGATTGAAAATACGAAGAGATCTTCCCAATACCAAAAGGCTAAGCATTTAATTTAACTGAAATATGTTCAAACTTTAAGTATTGCAATAACCAAATTAAACATCACTACTAAAATACGACTTCATGTTATAAGATCGAAATTATGATCCAATCATTTGTTACTTGTTACATTTTTTCCTCTCAAATATAGAAACGAAGAGATAGATCAAAACGATTGGAAGAAAGCGATAATTATTTATCTAATTAGCAGTGACTGCAATCTTTTGGCCACCATCACAATGACCAGCAATACCACAAATAAAGTAGGCATCTCCCTTTTTAAGGGTTACTCTATCATTCCCAGAAGTCAATGTTTTTCCAGAACCATTACAATTATGGTAGTTCGCTTTGTTCACTATCACCACATTGTGAACACCTTTTGGATATTTAAATACTGCAAAAAATAAATAAAAAAGGTTATTAAAGTCATGAAGTATTAAATACTACATTTAGCTCCCGCTAAATTTGACATAAACAATTACGCTCTTTTTTGACATATAAAGTAGATGTTTGAACATTAAAACGTAATATTTGAAAGAAAAAAATAGTATTTGTAAAATGGTATTTAATTTGGAAATCGAGGTTGTGTTTTGACATGCATTTAACTTGAAAAAAAAAAAAAAGAACTTCAATGATCAGGGTAAAAAAGAAAGTTCACTTGAAAAGCTGGTAAAAATCACTTTTCAAACTTAAAACTCATCTTCAATTCCTTTTCTTCAAAAATTAGTCCAACGTATAACCAAACAATGTTTTGAAACTCTTTTTAAAAGGAAAAAAAAATCATATCCAAACAGGTTCTAACTATCTCGTTTTAATAAATAAGTAATTACACGATTTAAATTAATTTCAAACAAAAAAGATTCCGACAACAAAACTCCTTTTGACAACTTAAAAAGTGAAAATTTCTTCTCCTTAAATTGATAACAACAAATTAAAAGAAAATTGAAAAAAAGGCAAAAAGATGGAACTAATTTCATACCAAGCACATCACCAGCTTTGAAATTCTTGCCATTAGGCCAGTTGCTAACACCCAATGTCCAACCATCACTATCTCCAACGTTGTACGTAGTTGCTGCATTTGTTATTTGACTAGTAATAAATAACACCATCAATATAACCAAAAAAATTGCAGATCCTTCTAATTTCCCTGAAATCTCCATAGTTGAGAGGGGGGCTGGAATTTAAAAAGATGTAATTCAAAGACTTGAACTTAGCTGAATGCAGTGAGTTACAACTTTGTGGCGTTTTATAATGGCACTAGCTAGGTTGCGCAATTAATGCTGATGTTCATATCTCTAGATTTTATCGATCATCTTCTTTTTGGCATTCAATATTAGATTTCATGAAATCTACTTGCACGGTGAAGAGTTTGACTTTTGGGCTCACATATTTAAGACCTCACATAACCGTATAAGTGGGTTAAATCTACATAAAGTACAACGTTCGGTCAAATTAATGGCTAATCAAATTCATCCAAGCGTCATATTGATATTTGCACCCAATGAAGTACGATTTGTCACATGTTTATTTTGACGTGGCTTAAGTAAGGCAATCAAATAAGAGAAAAATTTCATCTACAAAGTGACATCTTTCTTCAACAACTTCAAATAGGAGTTGCCTAAATAAAGCCATTCTAACAATTCCAGAGAAAACATACATTTATCACTACTAATATAAAATATGGCTTCATGTTATATGTCGAAAATATGATCTAATCATTTATTCATTTGTCACTTAATTCTTACATTTCCTCCTCTCAAACATAGAAATTAAGAGATAACTGATGGGAAGAAAGCTACAAATACTTTATTATTTATTTAATGAGCAATAGCTTCCATCTTTAGGCCATCATTACAATGACCATCAATACCACAAATGAAGTAGTTTGGAACCTTGCCAAGGGTTACACTATCATTGCCCGAACTAAGTGTTTTTCCTATAGCATTACAATTATCGTAGTTCGCTTTGTTCACTATCATCACATTGTGAACGCCTTTATGATATTTGAATACTGCAAAAAGTAAAAATAGTTGTTAAAGTCATAAAGCATTAAATACATAAAGTTCTACTAAAAAAATGATCCTGACAACAACATTACTTTGACATCTGAAAAGGTGAAAATTTCTTCTCCTTAAATTGATAAACAAAAATTTGAAAAATTAGAAAAAGGCATAATAATGGTACTACTAGTTTCATACAAAGCAAATCGCCAGCATCGAATTTCCTCTCATTAGCCCAGCTGCTAACACCGAATGTCCAACCAACACTATCTCCAACGACGTAACTATGTGTTGTAATAGTTATTTGGATGCTAAATAACACCATAATAATGACCGGAAAAATTGCAAAAACTTGTTTTCCTAACATATTTTTGTTGAACAAATTACTCTCTTAATAGAAATTGTATAGTAGAGTGGGGGTGGTATTTTAATAGGTTTAATTCAAAGACTTGAACTTAGCTTAGTGCTTTTGTTACAACTTTGTGGCATTTTATAGCGGTACTAGCTAGAGGGGCATTTGTTTCCATTAAGATTAAAACATCTGAATCTGAATGCACATCTGAATGATTAAGATGTTGTCTCTAAATTTGAACATTGAATAATTAAGACTGTTTGTTTTTTCAATAGCTGAATGTATATATTTTATTCATATCTAAACATAATAAACATATGATTCAAACAAAATAGTAATTAAACATCATAACATGAAAATATTCAAAAAATAATAATCAGACAATATAAAATCATTATTTGTTAAAGATTCAAACAAATTAAATATTATATCAATAATATATTGGATAAAATCTCAATTTAAACAAAATAAAATTATAGTACTAGATAAAGCTTTCAACTATGGCTAGTTCATCATAGTACTAGCTTGATAAAGCTTTTAGGATGCAACTGCAAAAAGCTTTCAACATTGGATAGTTTTTCGAAAGTCATCCTCAAAAGTGACAGGTTTCAATTATTACATAGGAAAACACCTAGGATGTTTTTAAACTGAGATTAACATTCAAGAAAATTGAATTAGGACGGAAATTCCAATCCTACGATACCCATTTCCTTTTGACTTTTAGTGCCCGAAAATAGGCAAAATACATCAAAACACCCCTGAACTATACCCGAAATGTCGATATCACACCTAAAGTATACGAGCGACCTATTACACACCTTAACTTGTTAAAACTGAATTAAATTACCCCTCGACAGACCAAAACCCCCAATCAGTGAATGTCGTGGGCAACACTTGCCCCTGGATGAAGCCACATATTAAATGAACTGATTTATTTATAATCACGTCATTATAATATATTTAACATAATTAATCCATTTTAATACCCAAACCCATTTTTAACCCCCCATACCCATTTTAACACCCCCAAACCCGTTTCAAATCACCCTAACCCACCCAAACCCACACACATCAGACGCTCAAATCGTAGAAAACCAAACGACATCACAAACAACAAATCGTTCAATATTCGTCCTAAATCATATATTTTTATAGTTTACCTGCTCAATATTGTCGGATTTCATAGAGTTTTTTAGTTTTTCTTCACCGTAAACCTATAATCGAAGTGTTGGTGATTGTTTGAACTTGGACGATTCCAAGTTGGCTTTTTTGTTGACGTTTGGAGGACAAAAATCAGCTGTGTTACTAAAAGGCTAGTCCATTGTCTCATTTTGTTTCTGTATTGGGCGATTAGAACTAGAGTTTTTTTTGCGTCTTTAATTTTTCTGCAAATTTACAGTGTAAATGACTGGGTAAATGCTTGAATATGTAAATGTCGATTTGGTTGTTGTGTATTTCATTGACTGTGAAATTGAAGTATTTGTACTGTTTTCAGGTCGAAATATGTCTTATGAACTGATTACTTTGCGATTTTACCGTGGTGGTAATTTAACGACTGACAAAAAACCCTACGTTGGTGGACAAGTAACTGAATTTACACGTATGGATTTAGATAGGTTTTGTTACTTTGAATTGCTTGATTATGTGAAATAATTAGGGTATGACCCTGGTAAATGCACCATTTATGTTAAATTTGCCGATAGTGTGGTATTGGTAGAAATCAAATGTGATAGGGATACAACCCGAGTTGCTGCATGTTTGGGGGATGGGGATATTTTGGAGGCTTTTGTCTGTCACATGGTTGAAGAGCCCCTAGTGGTCCCACCCTTATTAGAATATGTAACCCATGTGGAGGGGGAAAGTGATGTTTCTTTTGATAAAGTGACTGGTCAAGACATTGGGGGTAGTGGTGTTCCATCTTTTGATGCATTTGATGTTGATTTAGAGCCATTCAATGAACCTCCTTTTGAACCAACTCAAAATACTGCCCCTTTCCAACCTAAATCTCCAAGTTCTGTCCCTTGTACTCCTCCAACTGTTGACAATACTGAATCAAATCTTGCTTCTAATACTACTGCTACTGCATCAAATCCTGCCCCTAATACTACTACTGAACCAAATCCCGCCCCTAGCACTACTGCTGCTGCATCAAATCCTGCCCCTACTACTACTACTAATGAATCTATTCCTGCCCCTCATACCACTGCTGAATCTTCACAAACTAGGGCTGTCCCTGATTTTTCTGAAACTGGTAGTGATTTAGATTCATACCTAGATGGATTGTTTGATGAAGGAGAAGTACATAGTGAGAGTGATGTAGATGAGGAGCTAAGGGATTTTAGGGAGGAAGAGAGAGCTGCAAAAAGAAAAAGAAGGAAGAGGGGTGAAAGAGCTCCTGTTCCTGAACATGTTAAGTTAGGTTCAGGACCAAAAGGGCCAGATGTGGGGTATGATGAATCTGAAGGTGCTAATAGAGACACCATGGAAGGTAAGTTGGCTGGTGATGAGCCTTATTACCCCTCAGATGAAGCTGCCAGTTTTGAGACTGATCCAGATGACATATCTGATGACGATGAAGGAGTAGTTGAACAGAGAGTAAAAGCAAAAAGAAGGAAGGTGACAAACAGAGTTGTGTTTGATAAAACCTCCAAGAAAATAGTGTGGGAAACAGGCCTCCAATTTGAAAGTGTTAATGAATTTAGAACTGCAGTTACCAAGTATGCAGTCCATGAGCATGTTGCCATTGAAAAATGTATTAATGAACCTACAAGGGTAAAGGTTAGGTGTGTAAAGGGTTGTCCTTGGCTTTTATTTGGTAGTCTTGACTCTAGGACTAACAACTTTGTGGTGAAGACCTATAATCCAATTCACATGTGTGACCCTACCAATAGAAACAAGCTTTGCAATACCAAATTCTTATCTAGTCACTGTAATGAGAGAATAAAGGAACAACCAAACATTTGGATTTTTGAGTTTCAGCAGCTCATTAAGAAGGAGTTGGATCTTTATGTTGGTAGAACTGTGTGTAGAAGAGCAAGAAACAAAGTTTTAGCTGAGTTGATGGGTGACCATGTTTTGGAGTTTGGGAGGATTTTAGATTATAGGGATGAGTTGTTAAGATCAAATCCAGGTAGTACATGTGTAGTTAGGCTTAGTAATGAGACATTTGAAGGTGGAAAAAAATGTTTAAAGGATTCTACATATGTTTTGATGCAATGAAGAAGTCATACTTAGCTGGTTGTAGGAAGTGCATTGGTTTGGATGGTTGCTTTTTAAAGGGAATCTCAAAAGGTCAACTACTTGTTGTTGTTTGTAAAGATGGAAACAATCAGATGATGCCACTGGCCTGGGCAGTAGTTGAGGTTGAGAACAAGCACAATTGGACTTGGTTTATTAGAATTTTAAAGGAAGATCTTCAGCTGGGAGATGGGAGAGACATTATTGTTATAACAGATATGCAGAATGTAAGATTTAAGTGTTGAATTCACTCCATTTCATAACTCTTTACCCTAATGTTCTTTTACTTTACTAACTGCCTGTTTTTTATTCCTCACAGGGTCTTGAAAGTGCCATAAAAGAGCAGCTGCCCAATGTTGAACATAGAATGTGTGCTAAGCATGTTTTAGCCAATTGGTCCCAAAAATACAGAGGCCTTGAGAGGAAGAATTGCTTCTGGAGGTGTGCAAAGTCAACTTTTGAGTCTCAGCTGAATGAGAACTTAGACTACGTGAAACTTTTGGGAGAAGAATGTCTTGATAAATTGATGTACTACAACCCTGAAAGGTGGAGCAAGGTTTACATGAAATATACCACAAAGTGTGATATTATAGACAACAACATGGCTGAATGTTTCAACTCTTGGATACTGGCTGCAAGGCACAAGACTGTAATAACTATGCTTGAAGAAATAAGAGTCAAAATGATGAAGAGAGTAGGACATATGAGGGAGTTTTGTGACAGTTGGATTCATGACTTTTCTCAATGGCATTGAAAGTTCTGACAGAGCATACTGCAAAGTCTATGAAATGTAGTATTGAATGGAATTCTGATACAGGGTATGAGGTTCTTGAAGGTCATTTTAGACATGTTGTGGATCTGCCTAGATAAACTTGTTCTTATAGAGCATGGATGTTGAAAGGCATCCCATGTCCTCATGCAATTGCTGCTCTTCACCACAAGAGGTTGAACCCAATGGATTACATTTCTCAGTGGTATTCTAGAGATACCTATATGAAGACATATAGCTACTTTATTCAACCAGTTCTGAACTTGAAGATGTGGCCACCATCCACAAATCCTACTGTTATACCACCTGGAGTGAGGAAGATGCCAGGCAGGCCTAAGACTCTTAGGAGGAAAGAGGCAAGTGAACCCCAAAAAATAGGAAAACTCTCCAAAAGGGGGGTTGAAATGACTTGCAGTAAGTGTCATACCCCATGTCATAATAAAAGGAAATGTCTTAGAGATCCTACAACTGCTGGCCCAAGTGCAAGTGCTTCTGCTGGCCTAATTTCAATTGCAAGTGCTGGCCCAAGTGCAACTGCAAGTGCTTCTGCTAGCTCAAGTTCAGGTTCTGGCCCAAGAAAGGCACCAGCTCCAACTGGTAGAGGAAGGGGCATGCCAAAGGGATCAACTGAAAAGGTAAATAATTTCACATACTTCATGTACAGTTCAGTGTTGAACTAGTTGCTAATATTTTGGTATAATTTGTAGAGTGTTGCTACTAAAAGGCCAAAGATGGTTGCTACTAAGTACCACTAACAAGTAGTTCTATTCATTTGAGCAGCCTGGATTGCCAAGTGAAAGGGTTTGAAGCATCAAATCTAGTGCAGTTCTCACTGGTGAACTGCAACACAAAGCAAGTGGTGGTGTGAAATGGCAAGGAAGACAAGCTATGACCTCCAGGCAGCTTCAACAAGGAAGGAACAAAAAGAAGAGTCAAACCAGGACTAAAGCTGTACAAATGAGCCAAGGCAGCACCACTGCCTTGTGAATTTGACCATTCTAGCTTTACTGACTGTTTTTGGCAGCTGTGACTGCTTTGTGAATTTGTTTATGTAGTTTTTTAAATACTTTGTTTAGGCAGTTGTGACTGCATTTGGTTGGGGTTAACTACAGGCAAAATACATCAAATCTATATTTTGGGTACAGTTTAAGTTGTGATTTGATGTATTTTGCCTTAACTATATGTAGTGGTTTGGTAGATATGACTGCATTTAAGTTTGTTTTGGGCAGCTGTGACTGCACTTTAACGTTAGTTCTTGTCTATGTAAAGTCACTCTCTTTTGATCAATGGGTATGCAGCTGTGACTGCATTTAACATTAGTTCTAAGCTGTTTTGTTTGGTTTTATCGTTGGCAGTTTTGTTAGCCTTAATTGTTGGGTTGAATGACACTGATTTTGTTCAGTTTTGGTCAAGTCTTGGTACACTTTTTGAAGTCATTGTAATCTGTTTTCAGAATTCAAGATTTTGACCATTTCCTTTGGCTTCTTTAAGTGAGGTGGTTGGTGGTTAATGCTTCACCCAAATCTGCGTTCTTATTAAATCATACTTCTTCCACTAATTCTCATTGCAACCCCTCAAACCATAATTGTCATTACAACCCCTCAAACCAAAAATGACTACCATCCTAACAACATTTGAGAAGAAGTTAACAAAATCATACGTTGACAAGGATGACTTCATATTTCCTTCCCATACTTTCCAATTCCTTCCAAACCATGACCGTGAAGCGGTTGTTCTTCACAATGCTCACGCCTACTATATGCAATATAAAGTGAGTGCATATAAGCGTCTTTGCCAAGGATGGAAGGCGTTTGTTGATGACAACGGACTGCAAAGAGGAAATGTTTTGGAATTTCAAGCTTGCGAGGTCAGTGGGCGCATATGCTTCTTCGTTAATAAGAAGGCACCGGAGATTGTAATTATAGAATATGTCTCTTTATTTCTTTTCATGTTTTATGCCTTCGATTAATGAAAGTTCTTTCAATGTTAAATGAAATTTTGTCACTGTTTTATGTCTTATACTTACTAATTTTGCAAAGCAATTGCACAAGACTAAGAATTGCACAACAACAACATTACAGCCAACATTGCCATTTCATTTCACAAAATGCCAACACTAACAAGTTGTTTACAACACTAACAAGTGCAATCCCGCTAACGACATGCCAAACTACAACAAGAGCTTAGCGCAACTTCATTGAAACACCTCTAAAAAAAAAGTTTTGAAATAGAAAACTTACTACTACAATACAAATACACAATAACGAAATCAAAAGAACTTTCTCCCTTTTCTTGGACTTAGCCAACTTGCTCTTCCACTTCTTCTCTTTTTCCTTCATCTTCTTAATGTCTTCAAAATTTTCTAGTTGAATTTCTATGTTGTTCATATCAATTTTGACGGAGAAGGCTTGTAATCATCTTTTCCAAAAGCCTCCAATGATGCTTCAAGTTCACCAATTTAGGAATAACAAATTTGGATCTTGGATCAATGTCAGCATCCTTCCAAAGATAAAAATCACATGATCTAGCACCCTAAAATGTAATAAAATCAATAAAAAAATTAGTCTTTCAACTCTTCAAAGTTCAATATTTGAAAGGCAAATTCACTTCTTCAAAGTTCAATTTTTGAAATAAAATTCACTTACACCATAATATGGACAACTCCAATATCTTCTACCAGGGTTCCTTGGGGTCCAAGAAGTCAACAATGACAAAAGAAATCCATGTTTGAATCGCACATCCTTCAACTCATGATCATCCTCTTGCTTACAAAACTTACTTAAGCCTATTTTAGCCATTGTATAACAATCTTTAACAGAAAAGAGAACAAAAAAAAAATCAACGTAACAAGTGCTCTATACGAAATGAAAGAGTACAGACAAATGCAACAAAAAAAAAGGGGTGAATCCGAGCGAAATACAGTAGAACAAGCTAAATAAAGTTGAATTTAGTTACCTTTGATTCAAAAACAACTGGTCCTGAGCTCCGATTTGGGCGTGTTCTTCAGCAAATTTAGGGAAGTTGCTGGCCTTAGGGTTCTAAACGGGTATGGGTAAATGTGGGTGGGTGAAGTAAATGTGGGGTGGGTGAAAATGGTTTTGAACCGTATTATTAATTAGGTTTTAGCAAGTTATTTTCCATTTTTTTTTAAATTATAATGGTCCTTTTTACAGCTCCAATACGCTAAAAAATGTGGACAAATACGCGCCTGAGTTTTGGTCTGTCGAGGGGTAATTTAATTCAGTTTTAAGAAGTTAAGGTGTGTAATAGGTTGCTCGTATAGTTTAAGTGTGATTTCGACATTTCGGGTATAGTTCAGGGGTGTTTTGATGTATTTTGCCCCGAAAATATTGTGATGATAAACATATGATAATCCAAGTAAATTCTGAAAGCAAAAAGATTCGATTTATGAAGTTTTTATGAAAATAGAAACACAGGAAAGAGAAAAAAGGTCACAGTTAATTAATAAAAATGAATAGAAGGAGAAATAAAGTAAAGAAATTAATTTTATACTGAAGAAAAAAATTAAGTAGGCATATGAAATCAACGTTTGGACATTCGATTTCATCTCTGATTTCATCTCATGAGATGAAATCCCAAATCATACAAAAAGGCATGATTTGGGATTTGAAATCATGATTTCAAAAAATATAAATATAAAATTTGACCCATACGTTTATATTTTGTAAAAAAAAACCCACAAGTTGGTAGATATATTTACCAATCATGTTTATCAATCATCTGTATTAAATATTAATCTGCAAGTTGGTAAAATATATTTACCAATCATGTTTATGATGTGGGAGGACTATATTAAAGAGTAGTTCCATTACTATTCATGTTAAATTTTCCTTTTTATTGAACTAAAGTTTCATCAATTGATGTTGTATTCTTTAGAAAAGCCTTCTGGTAGCGTATTAATTTTATTATGAACTATGATTTACTCATTTGGTAAGATTGTATGATTTGGGATTTGAAATCATGATTTCAAAAAATATAAATGTAAAACTTGACCCATACGTTTATATTTTGTAAAAAAAGACTCATACGTTGGTAGATATATTTACCAATCATGTTTATCAACCACTTGTATTAAATATTAATCTGCAAGTTGGTAAAATATATTTACTAATCATGTTTACCATGTGGGAGGATTATATTAAAGAGTAGTTCCATTACTATTCATGTTAAATTTTCCTTTTTATTGAACTAAAGTTTGATCAATTGATGTTGTATTCTTTAGAAAAGCATTCTGGTAGCGTATTATTTTTATTATGAACTATGATTTACTCATTTGGTAAGATTGTATGAGAATTGGGAAATTTTTGATGATTTTCACAACTTGTGGGGTTTTTATGTTTATAAAAAAACTGCAACTTGAGAAATCCAAATTGCATGTCCAAACGGCTCCTAAGTTTTTGCTTGGTTGATAGTTGCAGTCTTGCTTGTAGAGAATTTTCGTTGAATTGGTATACATTGGGAGAGGAAAGAGATAGAGCGTGAATAAATAAAAAGAGTAGTTTGTGTCTGAATACTTTTCAGACTTGATTGTGGATCTGATTCGATCAGACACATTCAGACGCATTAAGTGATTTTAAGAAGAAAAAAACAAATGAATTTAATGGGCTGAGCTCTGAATAATTCAGATTCAAAACCTCATTAAGTGCAAACAAATGTATAGTTGTATACCGACATGTATGTAATAAAAGAATAGTTGAATCGCATTGTTGTATATTATTAAGGTAAATTTAGAAGTTTCGGGTGTCATACTACTTTGAACAGCAATATACCCAATATTTTGCATAAGTAGTATCAACGAGCTATAAAGTATTACATTTATTATCAATTTTGTAAACACCGAAGACCCTTGGCTCATTGGTCTATTTTAGTCTTATTATGAGTAAGAAGAGGTTGAGGGTTCTATTTGGAACAAATTTTTAACAATAAACGCTCACTTAAATATTTATCGAAAAAAAATGTCAAAGTTGGTGTTCGAGCCTTCACCTATTATAGGCACTGCTCCAGTATCTAACGAGTGTTGACACCCAATTTTGTCCCGCCTCTCCTCTAAAATATCTGTTTACGCTTCTAATATTTTTGGCAACTTTAAAAAATAAAATAAAATAATTACTTAAATTTTACTATGATTATTAGCTTTTATTAATACCGGCGTTTCATTATCCTATGGTGGTCACTACTGTTATTATTTTTACTTTATTATCGTTACTACTACCATTATTATTATTATTATTATTATTATTATTATTATTATTATCTTTTGGTATTATTATTATTACCAGTATTATCATAATTCGCATTATAATCATTTCAACATTTTTTTTACCATCTTATGCACACGCATCGCATCTATTTTGCACAGCTAAATAATAACATTTATTTACTGATATTATCGCACGACCATCACGACGTCATATTATTTTATTTTTCTTATCCGAGCACTGATAAATACATACTTTATATTATATAATATTTTTGGCACACGTTAATATCTAATTAATTGAAAAGGGCCTTTTTATTTGGAACCCAAATCCGAGCCCAATCAACTTATAATTATTTTCGGACCAGGCCATCCCAGCCCATGTTTTAATTTATCAACCCAATCTTTTCGGATTGGCCCAAAACGACCCAGCCCAATCTTTTAATCCGCCAGCCCACTAACCCACTAAATCAGACCCGACCCGTGCACTCAACAAATGAACACTAGGGTTCTTTCTTTTTCACTCATGCGCCGCATCCCCCACGCTTCTCTCTCTCTTCCCTTTCGTCTCTCTCTCTCCTCAACCAAAGAGGCGATTACACAGTCGTCTTTCACCTTCACAGACCATGCGTGGTCGATTTAAGGAAAGGATAATTAATGCTCTGTCATAAGTTCAACGTTGAAGAGGCGTTCATCCCCTTTCTTGTTTTTGTTCCGATTTCAAGCTTTAATCAGCTCTTGTCCGCTTGTAGGTCCAAATCTTTGCTCTCTCAGTTGCTTTTTCATTTTTTGGGTACGAAGTCTTAATGAATTTTGTCCATTTTCTTTCTTTTTCTGATCGGGTATTTGAAATCTGAACGTTGATTTGAATCAAATCCCGTTCAATTTTTAGTTTTCAAACCCTAGGTTTCCCCCTATAAATAATCGTTTCTAGGTTCGTTTAGGGACAAGTTCGGGAGCCGCCCTAAAATCCCCCTCGTACCCCCTAAAATACAAGTTCGGAAGTTTTTGGGGGAGCCGCCTAAAACCTTTCCCCTGAAAAACAGTTCTTCAGCTTTGAATACCCCGCAAATACAAGTGTTTAATCGCTCAAGTCCCCCTTTAAAGATACTAGTTTTTAATTTTATTGATATCGTCTCAAGACACTAAATCCTGTTCTGTTTTTTTTTTTACTTCGGCATTTGTTCGAATCTGAGTGCCCGAGAGCTCGGAGTTTGTGTTGTTTCGAGGTAGTTCGGAGATTCGACGCCTCACTTCGCTGCACCCGAAGAAGGTAATTCCCCTTTCCTATTTTTTTTTGCATTTTTCTGTTTCTTTAGTTACTACGTGTTAACTCAATTTTTGCCATTTTTGTGATTAACAATGTTTATGTGACGAGTTAGTTAGCTAAATAATGTTTGTCCTGTGTTAGTTTATTTTACTGCTCCTATGGGATTTGTGTGTGTAGTTTGGTATCTACATATGTGTTAGAATAGATCTGTTCTGAATAAGAAATACCTATGAAATCTGTAGTATCAAATTAAGTTTAAATCACCTGCTTCACACAAAATAATATGAATAATTTGTTTAGTATGCAGTTGGTGGATTTGTTGGCTTTTGATATAACTGAATTACCCAAGGATGTTTTGGAGGGTTGAATCTTATTTCACATGATGTTTGAACAGTAATGAAGGATGAAACTACTTATTTATCGTATTGTAAGTACGCTTAAGGCTTGAAGCATGTATGATCGGGTAATATCCATTTGTGTGTTCATGTGTGAATAGATGATCACTGTAGTTTCAGATTAGTTTCTTCCTATCATTTCACTTTTCTGAAGGTTCTGATCTATGTGGGAACATGGTGTGTTATAATCTGCGTTTTGGCGGGTTTCGCGTAGACAAACACCTCAGGTGTGATTAGTTTTTGCTAAGTGTCAAGGCTTTAGTTGTATTTGATTTAGAGGATGGTTAGTTCTTCAAAGAATAAGTTAGTTAATTTCAGTTATATGTCCTGTTTCATGTGAAATTTATTTGATCTCTCAGGGTCGAGTAGTTTATCCTTCCTTTTAGTATTCATGTGTAGAACATCTACATCAAACCCTTGTTTTAGGTTAGTACATTGCTACTGCTATCTGAGAGTCTGCTTTTAAAAGAAAGTTGAAGGAATATCCATCATCCCTAATTGCCTGCGACTCACTTAACTGTTGGTGTGTGCTTTACAGTAACCTGCTATCTTTAGTTGGTTTATTTTGCCTTTTTAATCCATTTTGGGTGCTACCTGAATCTGCTTAAAATTCTTTGGAGAAACTTAGTTTTAAATCATGAGTATCTTCGTTTCAATTGTTGGATTTCTACATGACCTCTGCTTATGTGCCTTTGAAATCAAATCTGGTTCTTTAGGGATAAATTAAAGTGGCATTATATTAATGTGCTATTGCGGAAGAATCCCTTTGTTGCCTGAACTTTTTTTTAGTTTGATGCTTTAGTTTAGTATTCATGAAAGATCTTAAAATCCCTTTCTGAGGTCCGTTGGGATGAGTAAATACTCACTGTAAACTAAACTGATCTGAACTGAAATTCCATTCATGCCCTCATTATGCTGTAGGAAATTTCATGAATATGATGTTGATTTTTTGGGAAAATTGGTTGCTACCTCATTTTTCTTCTCTATTTGTTTATGTGGCTGTCCATTGCAAGTGTATTGCGCGATTATGATATATTGTATATAACCCGTATATCTTAATTAATACGTTGATAGGGAGGTTATTGGGGTCATTATGGATCAAGCTTAAACCCTCCCCGGTGTTAGCCATGCCTGGGATTCATGAAATCCCTTGGAACTTGTGCAACATCGGGAAGACGGGGGCGAAAGCTTTCCGATATTGACCTTCTATACATCTTTATGGATGTGTATATATGAGATATACTTAAATAGACACAACATACACATAATCTTTGATCTGTTTTGAAATTTTTTCTTTACATGTTCGATCTTATTCTTTTGATTATATTCTAATCCTTTTCCTTTCATTTTTTGCATGATCACCGCATACGAGTCCGAGGGACTCGTTCTTCTTCCATATTCGGTGTTGGGCTAAAATCCCAACGAAATCTTCTCCGTGTCCAGCCCAGCCGCAGCAGTGTAAAAAATTTCTGCTGGGCCGAGGCCCAACAACAGCAAACAAAATTCTGGGCTCAGGCCCATATAGCAAAAAAACTGAATTGCAGCAGTAATAAGAATCTGGGCCAAAGCCCAACAGCGGAAACAGATTTGCAGCAGTTCTTTTAAAAAAAAAATGGGCTGAGCCCATTTAAATTGTCTATTCCTCTATTTTATTTTTGTGTGCATTTAGTTCGTATTGTATGTCTAACATGTTGCTTTGTTAATTTGGATGAACCTTAGTGAAATTAAGGGGTTTAGTAACGGGTAGTTAATTCAAGGAAAATTAACGATTAATTCCATAAGTTTCATCCTCTTTTATTTTACTTATAGTATTTGTCTTCATTAGAATAATTGATTTTCAAAAATAGCATGACTACATATTTTGAGCTAGAGGAATCATGATTTATTCTTACCATATTAGAAAATTAAAAACGTCACTAATACACAAATAAAACTCAAATATATCTTATAAACAATTTTTCAAAAGTTATCCAATTATACATATTTTAAGCCGAATATAGTTAAATAAAAATAATAAAAAGAGAAAGAAAATTCACCTCCTTTTGCATCCTATTTAAGTCTAGATTTTTCTACATCACCATATTCATATAATATAATTTTATCCCAAGTTTAAATTTGCTAGGTCTTCTCTTAAAAACTTCTACTTATATGCAAATCATTATATTTTACTAATCTTATTTTAAATAACATTATTATTTAAAACCTTACCAATACTTATAAGTTTATTTTAAATAGCATTCGAAGTTTTCCTTTTATGCAAATTATTCTACAAGTCTTATTTTAAATAGCATTTTTATTTAAAGCCTTAGCAATATTTATAAGTTTATTTTAAATAGCATTTGAAGTTTCCTTTTATGCAACTTATTCTACAAGTCTTATTTTAAATATCATTTTTTTTAAAGCCTTAGCAATATTTATAAGTTTTATTTCAAAGAGCATTATTATATTTTTCTTTAAAACATCAGCAACATTTACAAGCCATTTTCTTAAAATTTAAATGTTACATTTGCATCTTTAGCCTTAATTAATTAACCTAAGTTTGACCGGATAACCGTAGTTAACGGATTCTAAAGGATGCCTAATCCCTTCTCTTTAGGATAATCTAGAACCCTTACCTAGAATCACAAATTAAGCAGACCATTAACGGAGGTTTAGCTATTTTTACCTTAGTTAATAATTAGGTGCCCTAATTCACCTTTAAAATCAATTAGGTGGCGACTCCTTAAAACAAAGCAATTTAGGAATCTCTAATATGTTGTACTCTAATTTAACCCGGCTAAAATGGGGTATAACAACGAGCACGCCAAGAAGCAATGTTTGTCAAATTGATGTGCTTTCTGACTACAGTACTATGGCTCTGTCGATGCACCGTAAATGTTTTAGCATGGTGCATCGACATTACCGTAAATGTTTTAAAAAGTGCACGAGAATGACTCAAACATTTACGGTAATCCATCAACCTTTGAAAACAAACATTACCGTAAATGTTTGAGTCATTTGTTAGGACTTCCATTAAGAAAACTACATCGATACAAAAGTTCTTCAATCAAGCAGTGGCGAATGGAGAACTTGAATCAACAGGTGTCCATCTATTTACATGCATCACTCTTGTAACAGAGTAAAATGAAATGATAATCACTCCACAAACAAAGGGTATATATGGACTATATAATAAATAAAAAATTATACTAATTCTCGATTACATTTGTTTGAATAAAATGAAACTTCCAGTTTTTGATAAGTATGGAGTTTAAGAGCGAATCATTTGCCTATGATGGCAACCTTGACACCATTAGCGCAATGATCTCCGATACTACAAATGAAATAGGTTGTCCCTTTTGGAACTAATACTTGATCATCTCCTGAACTAAGCACTTCTCCTCCAGTAGCATTGCAAGAGTTGAATCCAACTTTGTTCACTATCACCACGTTGTGCATTCCAATTTTATACTTAAACTCTGCATTTTCAAAACAAAAAAAAAATGCACACACACATTCACACATTTTTCTTCATCACTATTTCGTGTAAAGTCATATGTGCTAATAATAAAATGTATCTAATTTTAAGGTTTAATATAATTTAAATGACTAGTAAATTGTATAGTAATCAATTTGAACAAATCATGCAAGTATATAAGCAAAAAAACGTAAAAAAAAAGGTTAGGAAAATGAAGTGAATGTACGCATTTTCTTATTATAATTACATATGATTTCCTTACCAACGACATCACCAACATCGAAAATTTTTCCATTAGGCCATCCATTCATGTTAAAGCCCCAACCATTGGCGCCACCAACAGAAAAAGTATCTGCATTTGAAATGTTGATCTGGAGCTGGACGCATAACATTATGGCTAGGAAAATTTTGATCATGTCAACTCTATACATTTTATGGCTCTTAAGAATGGATTTTTAACTAGATATATGTTGAAGGGATTAATTAGAATGGAGGTTTTGTAATAGACAATGTCTAATATCACTTTTGCAATGCCACTTGAATGAAAATTTTGCACCATTATATAGTAATCTGATCAAGTTTGACAGATTTTTTTTTAGAAAAGTTCATTTTTTGTGTAAATGGAAATATCTCTAGGAAAAAAAATTGATATAATTCCAAAGAAGTAGAAAAGACAAAAATGAAGGAAATATTACAGAAAGAAAAGGAAGAAAATTGATAGTGGTACCAAAGAAACAAAAGTGGCTTAATTGCTTTTCTATTTCAAAGGTGAATGCAAACGTAACTAGTGACTTAGTGAGGTGATAAAGAATGTACAAAGATGGTGAAGCCTTTTACACATTTAAAGAATTATACTTTATAGTTTTTTTTTTTATTGCGTAAGCACTTAATATTTTATTTGGATTGAGCTAAGGCAAATTTAGGTCTACATTCATATTCAATACAATATTGGTCCAATAAAATACTATGGGTTGCCATAGTTGGATTAATTCGTTAAGTCCAATTAAATGAATTTAAATGAGTAATTTTACTTGACATAGCTTAGTATGTTACATATTTATTGAACATAACTATACTTTTTAATAATTAAGTTTAGTAGCTATAATATTATATTTTTACAACTTATAGCTACTCACTTTTCTACCAATTAACTTACCACTCCCCACACCCCTATTTTTTAGCTGCACACTTTCTCTCTCCCCCCTTTTCCTAAATATACGTTTCTAACTCCCATCTCCCCTAATTTCGTGCTTTTCAAATCAGTTTCTGATTTCTTTCACTTCCTTTTTTTACTCTGTATTAACTGCTCATTAATTTCAACCTTTTACAGCCAAAATTCAACTCTATTTTCTAAAATATGTAAGATTCTCTGTTATTTTTGTGTTCTCCCTCATCATCTTTGTTTTTTTTTGGGCTTTACTAAGCCACAAATTTCATCTTTCCCTGTATTCAGTGGAAGTTTAGAGGTTTTTTTTTTTTTTTTTTTTTTTTTTTTTTTTTTTTTTGTCTTGAGGGATCCATGTATCATTCATCCTCATGTCGTTTTAGACCACCGTCTTCTCCGGCGTCAGTCGTCTTCTCTTTTCCGGTCAGATTTATAGCAATTGCATGGTCAGATTTGTAGCAATTACAAAGTCCAGCCTATTGACACGGTCAGATCTGTAGCAATTAAAAAGATCAGCCTATTTGAACATAAAATATTAAAGACCAAATCATTTATCTGCCATGACTGTTCCTAGATGCCCTCCGCCGCCGGTCACCGGAATTTTTGAATACAGATCTGAAGTTTTTGTTATTGGACAAGAGTAAAAATGTATGTTCTCCAAGAGGAATTTTTTCTTATTAATGACCCTATTTTCACTTCACCAGATATGTATTTTACTTGCATTTTAAGTATATTTTTATCTTATTTTTCGATGAACTTCAGTTAATTCTCGTTTTTTCAATTCACCAGATTTATATTTTGCATATATTTTAAGTATATTTTTGTCGTATTTTTTATTATTTCAATTAGTTTGTGTTTTGAACTTCAGTTAATTCCTGTTTTTTCAATTCACCAGATCTGTATTTTGCATACATTTTAAGTATATTTTTGTCGTATTTTTTATTATTTCAATTAGTTTGTGTTTTTAATTGTGTGTTATATATTTTTCTACCTAATTTTGTTACTTGTAAATTTATGCGATTTTGAATTTGTGTTTAATTTTTATCAAAGTATATTATGTAGTATATATTCAGTGTATTTGAAGTGTATTTTTACAGCACAGTCACACACTGTTGTAGTGACAACCACAGTTCATTTGACATTGATATATTTGCATTATATCTATAGTATATTTTCAGTATATCTTGAATGTGTTGTTATTTATTGTGGTTAATTTTTTATTTTGTTATTTTTTCATGTTTTGTTAATGTAAAGTTTCAGTATATCTTGACGCATTCCAGCTGAAATTGATGCAAAGTTTCTCCGTATGAGATACGACGCAAATCGACAAGGCAACCCTGAATGCATTTATTGATAACGAGCAACCACCAATACCTGTCGAGGCTACCGTTGATTATGATGCAGTGATTTTAGTAGATGTTCAGGAGTAGATTTGTAGACAGAACAATTTATGTTTTAAGTTGTTTTTTTTTCTCCGACTTTTTTTTTATGTATAACATCACTGTTGTGACATTATTTTTATGAAGATTTTAGAAGAAGTTTTATGTATTTTGGTAATGATCCCTCTTGTTGTATAGTCTAATCGTAGATTTGAATTCTGTTTTTATTACATTTATATTTTTCTTGTATACTCACTGCTAAAAAATTACAAAGTGCATTTCAATATCAAGTTTGTATTTCCTACATGTTTTCACTATATTTTATTAATGAACCATGAAGAGTTCTATGCATTTTCTCTATATATTCATGGTACACTTGAATTCATTATTGAACCATAAAATCCATTTTTCTGTACAATATACTTCAAAAATTAAAGAACAATTTTAATACTTCTAAAATACATACAAAATACAAGTGAAGTATATTATAAATATATTCATTACGATTCAAATCTTACGGATCAATTAGAATACACTAAAAAATACAATCATAATACAGTGAATCAAAAGCCACCCTTAGGGATTAAAGTTTTTTTATGGAGTCAAGTTTTCCCATCTTATTAAAGTTACTAAATAATATTCAATATCAGCTTATTGCACTCAATAACTATTATGTTTTTGTAACGAACATTTTGATTTTTAATAATGTAATTTCATTGAATATTTTTAATAACGAACACAAAACCGATGGTCATAGCATCAGGAGACAATCTCAACTTGTTACTATGCAATTCAGTTGATAAACAAATCAAGCTTTGCGTGATTTATGGAACATTAAAAAGAGATTTTTTTTTTAGTTACATTTTGGGAAAAAATATGAAGAGAGTTTTTGAATTCACATTTTATGTGAATGATTAGATGTTGAATGAGATATGTGATTAGATATGGAAGAGAATGAGATTTGCATGATTTATGGAACATTAAAAACAGATTTTTGTTTAGTTTGAAAAAGATTTTCCCCCCTTAAACAGAGCATTATTTGCTCAACAGTTCCGTGTATTTACTTTGTATTTTGGCTATATTTATGCGACGCGTCCAGGACCTAAATATAGAAAAAACCAGCTACGAATTGTAAATAATGAACTTGTAGTTATAGCTTGTTAGAAGCAGCTAAAAGGTAGCTTTTTGAGAAAATTTTACTTAAATGAAACCCAACTATATTGGGTTGTGCACGATTGTCCTCATTTGGGAGTAGTCTTTAATTTTTGTCTCTCAAATTGATGGTATTTAATTTTTGTCCTTCGTCTAATACCATGAGAGTTGGGGTTCGAACCCCGGCTCAGTAAAAAATAAAAAATAAAAAAATCGCAAAATAGAGGTTCGTAGCAAAATTAGGCATATTCGGGCAAACGTTAAACCTTAAAGCAGAGTTTTGCAAAATTTCAACCGAGTAAAAAAAATAAAAAAATTGCCTTAATGCAAACCTCTACCTTAAGGTACAAAACTCTGCCTTGCGGATCCAAACTCTAAGGGAAATGTAACTAGTGACTTAGTGAGGTGATAAAGAATCTTTTTTTTTTTTGCGCGGATTACACTTCAAATTGGTGGTCTTTAAGTATTGGCCCCCCGCCTAACACCCTGAGGTTGTGGGTTCAAACCCTAGCTTAGTAAAAAATAAAAAATAATTAAAAAAAAAATAGCAAGGCACAATTTTCGCGAGGCAGAGGTGACAAAATTCAGGCAGAATTTTGCAAATCTGCCATGCAAATTCTGCCTATTTGGGCCTTAAGGCAGAATTTGCATGGGCATAGGCAGAATTTGCATGGGCATAGGCAGAATTTCTGCCTATGCAAATTCTGCCTTAATTCTGCCTATGCAAATTCTGCCTGAAGGGCAGAATTTAAAGACCACCATTTTGAGGCATAAAAATTAAAGACCACCTCCGGCGAAGGGCAATCCTGCAAATTGCCCATAAAGAATGTATATAGATGGTGAAGCCTTTTACACATTTAAAGAATTATATTTTATAGTTTTTTTTTTTTTGTATAAGCACTTAATATTTTATTTGGATTGAGCTAAGGCAAATTTAGGTCTACATTCATGTTCAATACAATATGGGTCCAATAAAATACTATGGGTCGCCATAGTTGGATTAATTCATTAGGTCCAATTATATGAATTTAAATGAAACCCAACTATATTGGGTTGTAATTTGCACGATGTCCTTATTTAGGGGTGGTCTTTAATTTTTGTCCTTCAAATTGGTGGTATTTAATTTTTATCCTTCACCGAACACCATGAAATTTGGGGTTCAAACCCGGCTCAATAAAAAAATTAAAAAAAAAAGCAACGCAGAGTTTCGTAGCCAAATTAGGTCTATTCGGGCAAAAGTTAGGCCTTAAGGCAGAGTTTTGTAAAATTTCAACTGAGAAAAAATAAAAAAAAACTGCCTTAATGCAGACCTCTATCTTAAGGTAACAAAACTCTGTCTAGCGATTTTTTCTAAATTTTTTACTGAGCAGGGGCTCGAACCCGGAACCAATTTCATAGAGGCAAAAGTGCAACTGACCCACCTAAATTTCCCTAATCTAACTCTACGGTTCATAAAATTTATTTGGGCCAATATGTGTTAAAGTTTTATTGAGTTACCATAGAAATAAACATTAAGTTTGTTACCATATAATCTTCAAATATTATGATTTTGGGAGGTTATTAAAGTATTGCAGATAATGACAATAAGCAAAGATTTTCCAAATCCAATGAATCATGAGCTCAACTGTACAACAAGGTCCCTATATAATGGTCTAAGTTCTTACTCAATTGGAACAACAACACTAAGATCCTTCATTCTAATCTCTTTGGCATATCTAGTTAATATCCATTTCAAAATGTCTGGAGGAAACAAAGTCGCCATTGTTGCTCTAGCTATGATTCTGTGCATCTTATTCCAAACCAGCATTTCAAATGCAGACACATTTCCTGCTGGTGGCGCTAACGGTTGGGGTTTCAACATGAATGGTTGACCTAGTGGGAAGACTTTCAAGACTGGTGATGTCATTGGTAAAAGTTCCTAATCTTTTTTAACTCAAATAATAATGGAAAATTGCATTCATTCACAAAAGTTTCCTTATTTATTTTTATTTCTTGACCACATAAACGGGGGGAGGGGAGGGGGTGTTGTTGTTGGAGGACAAAGGCGATAGTAATAAAATGAAATGATCTAAAATTATATGGGGTGAGGAAAAAAAACTAATTGTGTGTATTTTTTTTTTTTTTGTCTTTCTTCCTTAAAATACAGAGTTTAAATACACACCCGGCGTGCACAATGTGGTGAAAGTGAGCAAGGCAGGATATGACTCTTGTGATGGTAGTGGAGGACAAGTTTTTAATTCAGGAGATGACAAAGTAACACTTGCACAAGGGCCATCGTATTTCATTTGTACCATAGGACCACATTGCTCTAATGGTGTCAAGGCTGCTGTCACGGCCAATTAACATTGCTCTAATGGTGTCGAGGCTGCTGTCACGGCCAATTAATTTACACCAAATTTAGTAGTCTTATTTCATTTTGATTGTTGTACTTTGGAGAGTACCAATAATATAAAATGTTTTATTTCATGGTCCATATATATGTATTTTGCTTGTGGAGTACTTGAATGGAAAAAAAAAAAACTACCATAATTATTTTGTCATTTTTTTTTTTCACAAGTCACGACATTGAAACGACATAAAACAATGGGACTAGACTAATACAGCATTATACAATAGTCCAATTTATTGAAATTCATGTTTTCTCACTTATAGACGGTGAAACATACAATTAAAGAGTACAATCCAACACCTGCTAAAGAAATATACTGTGTTAGTTTAATCTGTAAAAGAAATAAAATCAATCTTATTGAATGCTCAAATGTTATTTGTAATTCTACAAGACTTCCATAATACCACATAACATGAATAAGTTGGGATATTTGTCAAACTCGAAAACTCCCATAGCCCATAGGTCCAATCCAAATGATAATGTTGGGATATTTGCTAAAAGACTTGAAGAAATTGCACGGTTTGTCCTTTAAATGGGCTCGTATTGAATTTTTGTCCTTTAAAATCAAACTTATACCTAGAGGGGCATAAGTTCTTTAAGGGCGCGGGCATAACTTGTGAGATATTATGATGCGAAAATATAAACTTCTTTTACGCGAAAAAATTGTTTGGCTTGAGGGACAAAAATTAAAGACCAACACAAAATAGGGACAAAAGTGCAAATGACCCAAAAGACCTGATAGTATCCGGTTCTTTATCTAACCCGATCTAGCTGTCTGGAAAGTAATTGCACGGTTTTCCCTTCAAATGGACCGGTCTTTAATTTTTGTCCTGCAAATGGGTCGGCCTTTAATTTTTGCCCTTCAAAACAGAACTTAGCCTATAGGGGTATAAGTTCTTTAAGGGTGCTAACATAACTTGTGGATATTATGATGCGTAAGTTCGAATTTGAATGAAAAAAATTAAAGACCAACCCCTTTGAAGGACCAAAAATTAAAGACCAACACAAAATATGGAAAAGTGCAAATGACCCATGGAATTTCAGATAACCTGTTTGTTATTTCAGTTTTTAATTTTTTCTTTTGAGTCAGAATTAAACAGTTTCTCTTGTAAGAGCCAGGGCCGGAGCTAGGTAGGCTCCAGGTGGTTCATCTGAACCCCCTCGATGAAAAATTACAATGTATATACAAGTTTTTTTTTTTTTTTTTTATGTATATATAGTAGATGTTGAATCTCCTTGGCTTCTTCATGTATTTACTTCTTCATATTTTCGAACCCCCTAGGTGAAAATCCTGGCTCCGCCACTGGTAAGAGCCTGTTTGGATTGGCTTATAAGTTGATCAAACCAGCTTATAAGCCATTCTTAACTTATTTGGGTGTTTGGCAAAATAGAAAACTGTTTAAATTAAGTTAAAAGGTGCTTAAAATAACCAAAATCAAGAAGTTGCTCAACCCCATTTTTTTTTTTTTTTGCTTAGAAGCCATTTTGGTTTGACTAACAACTTTACCCTTTTATTCCTTATATTTTTTGTTCATTCCAATATTACCGTTATCTCTAAAAATCCTTTAAGCACTTTTATCCAAACACGTAACTGCTTATTTACTTTTTGAAAACTGTAGGAGTTGAACTATAATGGAAAATAAAATGCCCAAGACAAGTTGAGTAATTTATTAGCTAAATATTTGTATCGACTTTTTCGTTCAACTTCATAATGTTCCAAGTTACTATATTATATGAGATTTGTTAGATGTAATACTTAAAAGAAATTGCTTCACTAATTATATTCTAATTGAGACCATGTTATATGATGGTAGTAGAAGGTGATTACGGATAACCTTAAGCACTAATGGTTTAATTCCATTTTTGAGGTAAAACGTTTTACAATTTTTTAGAAAAAAATTAATATGATAATACACAATATATTTACTATTGGCATGAATAGGTGCTTCATCAAAATGCCCTATTCACACAATCACACCCCGAATAGTGCTCAAGAACACTTCTTGGTACATAAATGGGGAAAAACTAAAGAAAGTGTTTGAGCAAAGACACTTGATTAGTTATTAACAGAAAAATCATAATGCGCGTAAGCGGACTACTTTGGAAAAATATTATCTATTTTCTCTTAAAATTATAAAACAACTGGTAAAGTAACCCACGCTTCGCACGGTACAACCGAGACATTAGTAATTAATTTTATATATTTGACCAAATAAAGTTTATAATATTTTTTATTAGTAATAGACTTAGATGAAGTGGTTTTCCATTAGCAGATTTTTTAAAATAAATAAACATTTAATCATTTGCTTACCTAAAAAGGATTTTAGACTTCAGATCTAGATAGATCAAACTTAACATTTTAACGTAATTTATTTTTAAAGCTATCTTTCCTTTTAGTCATTTGTTTATTTAAAAAGTATTTTAGACATCAGATTTAACATTTCTATCACTTCACCTTTTGTCTTCCTTCTTTGTTGATCAACTAACTAAAACATAGGAAACCGAATATCTTAAAGATAAAATTCCTCTTCAATGTTCCTTTTATACATAAAGCTGCGACTTTACATAAAGATGAAAAAGAATATACAACATAGTATGGAATTGTATTTGTAACTTTTTTGAAATTATATTACATCAAGAACCACAAGTATTGTCTTGCCTCTTCCGTTTTAAAACAATATCTTCATCCTCGAAAACTCAAGATGATCTCGGTATTCAATAGTAAAAATTTGATATGGGAAATTCTCATTTGCATTTATCTAGAAGGCCTTTTACTACTCTTGAAAAATGAAAAAGAATGGATAAAGTTTATGTTTATGCAATAGATTAGTAAGTGAGAATATTGGATCATTATGTTAATAAACATTAAATGTATTAAAAACTGGTAAGGATAGATAAAATTTAAGTAAATGAAAAGAAGAGAATATCGATGTTTTAACACATAAGGATCGGAAAAAGAATGTCCACTCGAAGAGAACTTGTCATGGCACAATATTACATCGATCCCCGCACAAAAACTTAACTTAATATTATATTACTTGATTGGTAACACAAATTTTTTTGGCAGTGAAAATGAGCATGGGAAGTTCATAACTCTTTTTAATGTATTAAAGCTTCAACGGTCGATACTTGTAATTGCATACCATTTTATCATGTAGAGGGATGACTTCTTTTACTATATATAGAGGATGCTCCGTTAGAAACTGAAAGGGTATGATTATCGATTGTTGTTCCGGAATGATTGGTTTAGTTAGAAACTTGGGGATTTCTGCAATAAAGTAAACGATGTGTTCTATTTTTTTTTAACGCCATGATGCGTTTTCTCTATTTCCCGAAACGATGCATGTCCTATTGGCTTTTACGTAACAGAATTTAATTTGTATTTAAACAAAGGGAAAAAAATCAAAAAAAGAAGGAAAAAGATAAATAGGTTTCTTAGCTCTAAAGAGTGCCACGTCACCGGGCCTTTGTCCTGCTTTTATATATATATATATATATATAAAAAAGATGTATAAAACTTCAACATCAATATGAATTATTTCACTTCAATAGTTAAAGATTTGCATTTACCCTTAAAATGCAAATGATATCTTTGTCACTTCTGCATTTTTAGAAACTATCTCAATTTTTTTTCCCTTTGTGATATTTAGTCACTTCTTTTCTAGAAACTTTATCAACTTTTTTCCTTTTTCTTTGTAAAATGTTAATGAGTCACTATAAAAATGAAGATTCTTTAAGTTTTTTTTTCACTATAAAAGCTTCCTAGATTTATGTTTTTGGAAGATTGTTAATTTCTTTCTCAAATCCAATGAATAGTGAGTTCAATTGCACAAGAAGTTTCCTATATAATGGTCTGAATTCATACTCAATTGGCACAACAACACTAAGAGCCTTCATTCTAATCTCTTTTGCATATCTAGTTAATATGCATTTTCAAAATGTCTGGAGGAAACAAGGTCACCGTTGTTGCTCTAGCTATGATGTTGTGCATCTTACTTCAAACTAGCATCTCAAATGCAAATACATTTTCCGCTGGTGGCGCTAATGGTTGGGGTTTCAGTATGAATGATTGGCCTAATGGCAAGACTTTCAAGGCTGGCGATGTCATTGGTAAGGATTCATAAAGAATATTTTGATTCAAAATAATCATGAAAAAATGCATCGATTCACATCATTTTCCTTATTTATTTTTATTTCTTCATATTGGCAGGATTTTTTTCTTCAAATTAATGATAGAATGGTTCATTAGTACTCATTTCGAATCGTGAGATTAACATAATAAGGAAAAAAGAACAAACACGAATTTATTAACTTGATCGAGTTTACATGAGGTGATGATGAAAACTAACGTGTGTGTATCTTTAACTTAACCCCCCCCCCCCACCCCCCACTTATACACAAAGTTTAAATACCTAGCTGGGATCCACAATGTTGTGCAAGTGAGCAAGGCAGGGTTTGACTCTTGCGATGGTACTGGAGGACAAGTTTTCAATTAAGGAGACGACAAAGTAACACTTGCACAAGGAACAACGTACTTCATTTGTAGCATCGGACAACATTGTGCTAATGGTGTCAAGACATCTGTCACCGCCAAATAATTTACTTCAACTAGCTACACTTACCATAATCTTTTAATCTTTACTTCATTCTAGCTAATAGTTGTACTTTGGAACACCAATAATATACAATGTTTTGTTTCATGCTGCATAATCCATATAGATGTGTTTGCTTGTGTACTACTTGAATGAAAAAACTGGCATAATTATTTTGAGTAAAACTAAATTTTACTAACGAACATGTGACTGAAATTCTGAATATCCTCTAACTCTTATCTTTAAATTATTATTTATTTTGTACAAAAGATCAAGTAATATAATGTATTTCTTGAAACATAGAATGACATGTATCTTCTTATCATTTATTTAATTAATTGTCTAGAAGAAGAGACAACATTTATGCTTGATCTCCAGGAACTAAAAGATTTTTTCTTGATTCCTCCTTAATTCTATTATTGGAGGGTCACGCCTCATTTTTTTACCCTTCTCTTTCTTTTACAATCAATTTTTAGAAAATTACGACTTCTTTTCTTCACATAACTGATAGCTCCTCCTATATTATTTTATCGCTGTTGTCAATCACCCTATAAATTCAGAAAAGCAACAATACAAAAGGGAAAAAGTGAAGAGAGAAACTGGTAATGCGTGTCCCACTACAAACGAGAAACAATTAGGCTACAAAAAATGAAGGGAAAAGGTGCAAATATACCCCTCAATTTTGCGATTTAGAGCAGATATACCCCTCATTATAAAAGTGGTGTATATATACCACTGCTGTTACAAAATGGTGCAAATATACCTTGCCATTACAAAATGGTGCAAATATACCCTTTTCGCTGACGAGTTTTTTTTTTTAAAAAAAATTATTTAGATTATTTTTTAATTAAGAAAATGCCAAATGACTTTAAGAAAAAGTCTACCCATTCTTTTTAGTAGAATACTATTCTAAAGCCATATAGGATTTTTTTTTTCCGATGGTTCCGGTCTGGTTCGTTAAAAAAATTGGTAGAATTATTTTTTTTAAAGTCACAGAGATATTTTTTTAAACGAACCATACCAGACACACCAGAAAAAAAATTACCATGGCTTTAAAAATATATGTCTATTAAAAAAAATAGGTAGACTTTTTTTAAAGTCACGTGGCATTTTTTTAAATTAAAAAATAACCTAAAAGGGTATATTAACACTATTTTGTAACAGCAGGAGTATACATACACCACTTTTGTAAGGAGAGGTATATCTGTTCTAAATTGCAAAGTTGAGAGTATATTTGCCACCTTTGCCCAAAAATGAATCAGTTAGATCAAGCCTAATGTCCACCTTTCTATAATATTTATTTTATAAAAGCTCAAATTGTTGTCCTTGTCGAATAACACAACAATCGTCCGGGCGTTCTATTGATATTTGGCTGGCCAATGAAATATGATTTATCACATGGTTATCCTGATTAGTATCTTGGCTTAAGTAAGACTATCAAGTCAAGCGGAAAATTCGTTGTTATAAAGTAATAACAGTAAAAACATTCAGCGTATTTGGTGTTTATATCATGCCAATAGACGCAAGACATATGTTTGCACATAAATATTTTTCACTTAACCATGGTTAATATGTTACATATGATTTAGTCCAAACATGTGATACAGGTAAGTATTTACATACAAATCTGCAAGAGACGCCAGCTGCTTTGCAAACTCTCTTTCATTCCCCAACTCTTTTTCATGTCTTCTCAAAGTCTCTAGTGGCAGAACCCCTCCTTCGGGCATTTGACTAATTAATAAGCTAAATATCTGTATTATCTTTTTCTTTCAACTTCATATATAATGTTCAAACTTACTCTATTATTCTAGTTGCTAAGAAAACATTTTATGAGACTTTTATATATGATGCTTAAAAGAAATTGCTTCACTAATCATATTCCAATTGAGATGTGGTTATATAATGGTATAGTAGAAGGTGATTACGGATAACCTTAAGCATTAATGGTTTAATTCCTTTCTTGAGGTAAAACGTTTTACATTAGGGTGTGTTTGGTATTGAGGAAAATTTTTTTAGAATTTTTTTTTAATTTTCTCATAATTTTTTCGGTCAATTTTTAGGAAAAAAATTAAGTTACTCAAAAATGAGAAAATGACTTCCCTCATAAAAATAGGAAAAACAAGTTTCGTAAGTGACATTCCTCATCACCCACATCACACCAAGCCCCCACTCCCACCAAACCCTTACCCCCATCACCACCCTCCATAGTGTCTGCTCAGATTGTATTTAAATGCTTTTGGAAACAATATTTTTTGCTTATTTAATAAATAAACACAAAAAATAAATAAGATATTCATTTATTTTCCAATAAAACATTTTCCAGGGAAATGTTTTTCATGAAAAAAAATTCATCCTTATAAGTTTAAAACGCACGATGTTTTTAAGCAAAAGAATTGTCAGCTCACTTTAGACCTAAGTTATAGGCTTGGCACAAAAAATTCTTAATTAAGTTGTTTTACTATTCTTAAGTTCACACGACGTTAACCATTGTAAATCAAAATATGATAGGAAGATGAAAATGCTTGTGTGAAATTATATAACGTTTTTGTATGACTACAATTTCTATGCCTGATAATAATAAAAAGATTATACAATAAGGTCGCACTAAGTTAAGGTAGACAAATTAAAAATTATTTTTACTAGACAAACCACTAGTGTGCAAGAGCCGCTATATTTATTATGATGCATATTAATTATAATAGTATTACTATCTTTTCAACCAAAAAAAAAAAAACTTGTTAATATGGTAGTTAACTAAACTTCCCATTATATGTTAAACTATATCGATAATATAGATATTTCATATGCTATCAATGCATAGTATTTTAATTTGATTGTACACAACATATTTACTATTGACATGAAGTTGTGACATCAAAATGCTATATTTACACCCCAAATTGTGCTCAACGACACTTCTTGCGACAGAAATAGAAAAAAAAAATTAAAGAAACTATTTGAGCAAAGAGACTGATTAGTTATTGATAGAAAGATCATGGTGAGTGTAAGCGGACTTCTTTGGAAAAACATATCTATTTTCTCTTAAAATTATAAAACAATGTAAACATCAATATGAATTATGTCACTTCAATAGATTTGCATTTACCATTAAAATGCAAATGATATCTTTGTCACTTCTGCAATTTTAGAAACTATCTCAATTTTTTCCCTTGGTGATATTTAGTCACATCTGCTTTTATAGAAACTTTATCAACTATTTTCCTTTTTCTTTGTAAAATGTTAGTGAGTCACTATAAAAATGAAGATTCTTTAAGTTTTTTTACTATAAAAGCTTCCTAGATTTATGATTTTGGAAGATAGTTAATTTTTTTTGTCAAATCCAGTGAACATTGAGTTCAATTGTACAAGAAGTTTCCTATATAATGGTCTAAATTCTTACTCAATTGGCACAACAACACCAAGAGCCTCCATTCTAATCTCTTTTGCATATCTAGGTAATATCCATTCTCAAAATGTCCGGAGGAAACAAAGTCACCATTTTTGCTCTAGCTATGATGTTGTGCATCTTACTTCAAACTAGCATCTCAAATGCAGATACATTTCCCGCTGGTGGCGCTAATGGTTGGGGTTTCAGCATGAATGACTGGCCTAATGGCAAGATTTTCAAGGTTGGTGACATCATTGGTAAGAATTCATAAATAATATTTTGATTCAAAATAATCATGAAAAAATGCATCGGTTCACATCATTTTCCTTATTTATTTTTATTTCTTGATCATATTTACAGGAGTTTTTTTTTCTTCAAATTAATGATAGAATGGTTCATTAGTACTCATTTCGAATCGTGAGATCATTAACATAATAAGGAAAAAAGAACAAACATGAATTTATTAACTTGATCGAGTTTACATGAGATGATGACGAAAACTAACGTATGTGTATCTTTAATTTATACCCCCCCCCCCCTCTTATACACAGAGTTTAAATACCCAGCTGGGATCCACAATGTTGTGCAAGTGAGCAAGGCAGGGTTTGACTCTTGTGATGGTACTGGAGGACAAGTTTTCAGTTCAGGAGACGACAAAATAACACTTGCTCAAGGAACAACGTACTTCATTTGCAGCATCGGACAACATTGTGCTAATGGTGTCAAGGCTGCTGTCACCACCAAATAATTTACTTCAACTAGCTACACTTACCATAATCTTTTAATACTTCATTCTAGCTAATAGTTGTACTTTGGAACACCAATAATAGACAATGTTTTATTTCATGGTCCATAATCCATATAGATGTGTTTGCTTGTGTACTACTTGAATGAAAAAACTAGCATAATTATTTTGAGTAAAACTAAATTTTACTAATGAACATGTGACTGAAATTCTGAATATCCTCTAACTCTTATCTTTAAATTATTATTTATTTTGTACAAAAGATCAAGTAATATAATGTATTTCTCAAAACATAGAATGACATGTGCTCCCTCCGTCCCAAATTAAGTGTCGTTTTAGCTCATTTCACGCTCATTAAGAAAAATAATAAATACAAGATATAGTTTACTAAGTTATAACCCCTATATATTAGATGTTTCTCGAGAATTGAGTACTATTAAGAAGAAATAGTTCTTTAATATAAGGGTATGGTTGGAAATAATTTCTATTTTTTTTTTTTTGAATTCCTAAAGCGACACTTTTTTTTTTTTTTTACTAAAGCGACACTTATTTTGATACAGAGAAGTATTTTCTTATGATCTGCTTAATTAATTATCTCTAAGAATAGACAACGTTTATGATTGATCTCAAGGAACTAAAATACTTTTTCTTGATTCCTCCTTAATTCTGGAGGGTCACACCTCCTTTTTTGACCCTTCTCTGTCTTTTCCAATCAATCCTAGAAAGTTACAACTTCTTTTCTTCACATAGCTTCTCCTATTATTTCATTGTGATCATCAATCACCCTATAAATCAGAAAAGTAATTATACAAAACGAAAAAATCAAAGAGAGAAATTAGTAATGCTTGTCGCACTACAAACGAAGAAACCATTAGGCTACCAAAAATGAATTAGTTAGATCAAGCCTAATGTCCACTTTTTATTTTATAACAGCTCAAACTCTTGCCCATGTCGAGCAACACAACATTCTTAGTCAAATTGATGGCTAATCAAATTTATCTGAGCATCCTATAGATATTTTCCAAGCTAATGAAAAGCACCCTCTATCTCGATTTATGTGATATTTTTCGCTTTTCGAGAGTCAATTTAATTTAATGTTGAAGCTAAATTGGATTAAATTAACTTGCTATTTTATGATTAAAATCTATATATTTGAAAACTACATGAAAAATACTATAAGTTGCAACTTTTCTCATTTCAATTTGGTGAAAAAATACATCTTAAAATGTTGGTCAAAATTCATGCAATTTGAATCTTGAGAAGCGAAAAGTATCACATAAATTGGGATATCGGGAATACTATTCATCACATGTTTATCTTGATTGGGGTCGTAGCTTAACTAAGTCTATCAAAATGAAGAGGAACAATTCGTTTACCAAGTACAGTGATAAAAACTTACCGCACCAGGTGTTTACATCAGGCCTATAGATGCATCATACATGTTTGCACATAAATTTTTAGAACTTTACCATGGTTAATTAAGAAGCACTCTCACCTCATTAAATCACTTAACAACAGTAAATTACATGATTTAATGTAAACATCCGATACAGGTACGTATTTACATCTCCTTTCCGAAATTATAAATAGGAGTTGCATATTTAAATAAGGTATCGTAACAATTCCAAAATGAAAGTTGATGGGAACGCAAAGATAACTGAAAGTGGCAAGCCTTGCATGGACTTCAGCAGCACAACCAAAGTACATGTTTAAAATGTGGCTAACGGTTCTTGGCAGGCTGCTAACTAAAGATAGGCTTCTGAAAATGACGATGACTGTGGATGATCCAACCTGCTGTTTGTGTGAGACTCAGACATTGGAAAACAGCTCTCATATGTTTATAGATTGCCCATGGACCATGGTTCTCTGAAGTTAGAACTGAGATGCTGCTCTGGACAAATACATATATACAGGTGGGGGACGTGGCATAATTACTGAAGAAAATAAAGTTGAAGCACTGGAAGAAATTCCAAAAGGAGGTGATGGCTGCAATATGGGCAGCAATGGTATATCATATATGGAGAGCCCGAAACAACAAGATCTTCAAAGGGAAAGCTATACAAAGATCAGAGATAATTACACAGATTAAGAAGAAATTGTACAGAGAATAGAGTTACGTTGCTGAATACATCAAAGAAGGCATACATGGGTAGAACTTTTCATAAATAGGTTTCTATGTATTTAGATTGGTTATTTCGATTTTGCACAGCTTGTAATTAGTCTGGTTTTTTGCTGGAGGCTCATCTAGTACAACACCTTTCCTGGAAAGTGGTTGTGAGGATGTATGCTCATTAGGTGTAATTTTTGTTTGTTAATGGTACTATTCACATGGTTACAAAAAAAGAAAAAAAAAATCCAAAAGAGAGAACATACATTTAATAATCACAAAACATTCTTAAGTTCACCATATATCGAAGAGATTTTTTCCCATGAGATTAATATAAATTGTTGCCATACGATTCTTTTCTCCATTGAAAGTACGAAGAGATCTTCCAATACCAAGGCTAAATATTTATCTTCTCGTGCTGATAAAGTGTTGTAAAAGCAAAGCAAATAAGAAACAATACTAAAAGATGAAATCTTCTTCTTTTCGTATCTAAGAGAAATTTTTCCGCGAGATTAATATAAATTGTTGCCAGACAATTCTTTTCTCATTTAAAAATACGAAGAGATCTTCCCAATAACAAAAGGCTAAGCATTTAATTTAACTATAACTTTAAGTATTGCAATAACCAAATTAAACATCACTACTAAAACACGGGTTCATGTTATAAGATCGAAATATGATCCAATCATTTGTTACTTGCTACATGTTTTCCACTCAAATATAGAAACGAAGGGATAGATCAAAACGATTGGAAGAAAGCGATATTATTTATTTAATTAGCAGTAACTGCAATCTTTTGGCCACCATCACAATGACCAGCAATACCACAAATAAAGTAGGCATCTCCCTTTTTAAGGGTTATTCTATCATTCCCAGAAGTCAATGTTTTTCCTCAAGCATTACAATTATGGTAGTTCGCCTTGTTCACTGTCACCACATTGTGAACACCTTTAGGATATTTAAATACTGTCAAAAACAAAAAGTAATTAAAGTCATGAAGTATTAAATACTACATAAACTCCCGCTAAATTTGACATAAACAATTACACTCTTTTTTGACATATGAAAGTAGATGTTTGAACATAAAAATGTAATATTTGAATAAAAATAAGAATATTTGTAAAATGGTATTTAATTTGGAAATTGAATTTGTGTTTGGACACGCATTTAATTTGAAAAATGCAGAACTTCAATGATGAGGGTAAAAAAGAAAGTTCGCTTGAAAAGATGGTAAAAATGACTTTTCAAACTTGAAACTCATCTTTAATTCTTTTTCTTCAAAAAATCAGTCCAACGTATAACCAAACAATGTTTTGAAACTTTTTTTAAAAGAAAAGAAAAAATCAGATCCAAACAGGTTCTAACTATCTCGTTTTAATAAATAAGTAATTATATGATTTAAATTAATTTCAAACAAATAAGATTCCGACAACAAACTCCTTTTGACAACTTAAAAAATGAAAATTTCTCCTCCTTAAATTGATAACAAAAAATTTTAAAAAATTGAAAAAAGGGCACAAAAATGGTACTAATTTCATACCAAGCACATCACCAGCTTTGAAATTCTTGCCATTAGGCCAGTTGCTAACACCCAATGTCCAACCATCACTATCTCCAACGTTGTACGTAGTTGCTGCACTTCTCTTCTCCTTTTTTCCTTTTTTAGCTGCTTCTGCCGCTGCCAGAACACAGCTGCGTCATCGCCGGAGCCTTTTTCCGGCCAACCCTCTCTCTCCCCTTTTTTCCTTTTCTTTTCTTGTTCTTTTTTTCTTTCCACTGCCCCCCTCTCTCTTCTCCCGTTTCAGGTCTCTGTGAGCAGAATTCCGGCAGTGAACAGTAACTCGGACGTTGAACAGTGTTTTCCGGCGGCGACCAGGTTCAGTTCGACTGGAGTTGGTACCTCCGGTTGCCACATCCATTATTTGTCCATACACTTGTAGTTACATTTTGCTAACTTTAGACTTTTGAATAATTTATTAGTTCATACTCATTTTCGTGGCTTTGCTTAGTGATGGTAGACTAGGGTCATGTTCTCGTTCGGGGACGAGGGCGAGGGTTAGGAGGGGTAAGTGGGTTAGAGGAGCGTCTAGGTTGAGAGTAGGATCTTGGAACATTGGGACGTTAACGGGGAAGTCCATAGAGCTAGTTAAGATTCTTAAGAAGAGGAAGATTAATATAGCTTGTATCCAAGAGACCAAATGGGTAGGTCCTAAAGCTAAGGAGGTAGACGGGTATAAGCTGTGGTTCTCTGGTAGGTCGAAGTATAGAAATGGGGTGGGCATTTTAGTAGATGGTGAATTAAGGGATCAGGTGGTAGAGGTTAGGAGATCCACTGATAGGATGATGTCGATTAAGGTGGTCGTTGAAGGACTCACTGTGAACATTATTAGTGCATATGCGCCGCAAGCGGGTTTAGGCGACGAGGAGAAGAGGCGCTTTTGGGAGGATTTGGACGAATTAGTGGGAGGCATACCGCCTACTGAGAAGCTATTTGTGGGAGGTTATTTCAATGGACACATCGGGCCTATTTCGGGAGGTTATGATGATGTGCATGGAGGCTTTGGCTTCGGGGACAGGAATGGAGGAGGAGTCTCACTTTTGGATTTTGCAAGAGCTTCTGGGTTGGTGATAGCCAATTCGAGTTTCCCAAAGAAGGAGGAACACTTGGTAACCTTCCGTAGTTCGGTGGCTAAGACTCAGATAGACTTTTTACTCCTTAGAAAGGATGATAAAGGTCTGTGCAAATATTGTAAGGTCATTCCGAGCGAATATCTTACAACCCGACATAATCTCTTGGTGATGGATTTAGCGATCAAGATGACGAGGAAGAAGAGGGTCGTGGAGGACCGACCTAGGATCAGATGGGGGAGTTTGACCACAATTAGTGCCCTGGAGATGGGAGAGAAATTGAAGGATATGGGGGCCTGGGATAGTAGTGGGGATGCGACCAGTATGTGGGATAAGACGGCTAGTTGCATTAGGGTGGTAACAAGGGAAGTGTTGGGGGTCTCGACAGGTAGTCGTGGTCAGCATCGAGGGGACTGGTGGTGGAATGGAGAAGTTCAAGGGAAGGTGGAAGCAAAGAAGGTGGCGTATGCGAAGTTGATAGAAAACAAGGATGAGGTGGAGAAGTGGATGAATACAGAACTTTATAAGATGGCGAGGAAGGAGGCGAAGTTGGCGGTTTCGACGGCAAAAACAGCAGCTTTTGAACTCATGTATGCTGAACTAGAAGAGAAAGGAGGGGACCAAAAATTGTTCAGGCTAGCCAAGGCGAGGGAGAGGAAGGCACGTGATTTGGATCAAGTAAAGTGCATCAAGGACGAGCATGGCAAAGTATTGGTAGAGGAGACTCTCATTAGACGGAGATGGCAGTCATACTTCTGCAAACTCTTGAATGAAGAAGGGGACAGAGACATTGTGTTGGGAGAATTAGAACATACAAAAAGGCGTCACGATTTTGGGTATTGCAGGAGTATTAAGGTTGACGAAGTTAAGGGTGCTGTTCGTAGGATGCGCAGGGGAAGAGCGACCGGACCTAACGAGATTCCTGGGGAATTCTGGAAGAGCGTGGGCCCGACAGGTTTGGAGTGGCTGACTAGGTTGTTTAATGTCATCTTTAAGACGGCATTGATGCCCGAAGAATGGAGGGCGAGTGTAATGATCCCTCTATACAAGAATAAGGGAGATATCCAGAGTTGCAACAACTATAGAGGTATCAAGATGCTAAGCCATACTATGAAAGTGTGGGAAAGGGTGGTGGAGATGAGGGTGAGGAGAGGTGTGTCTATTTCAGAGAACCAGTTCGGATTCATGCCGGGACGCTCAACTACAGAAGCCATCCATCTTATGAGAAGGTTGGTGGAGCAGTATAGGGAGAGGAAGAAGGACTTACACATGGTATTCATAGACCTAGAAAAGGCTTATGACAAAGTTCCAAGACAGATCCTATGGAAATGCTTGGAGGCTAAAAGTGTACCTGTGGCGTACATTAGGGTGATCAAGGACATGTATGAGGGAGCCAAAACCAGGGTAAGGACAGTAGGTGGAGACTCAGAGCACTTTCCAGTTGTGATGGGGTTGCATCAAGGATCAGCTCTTAGTCCGTTTTTATTTGCCTTGGTGATGGATGAATTGACACGGCAAATTCAAGGTGAGGTGCCATGGTGTATGTTGTTCGCGGACGACATAGTCCTGATCGACGAGACTCGTAGCGGAGTTAACGCTAAGCTGGAGATTTGGAGACATACTCTGGAGTCTAAAGGGTTTAAGCTGAGTAGGACCAAGACAGAGTACTTGGAGTGTAAGTTCAGTGAAGCACCTAGAGGAGGTTGGCTTGGAAGTGAGACTTAGTACCCAGGCCATCCATAAGAAAAGTAGTTTCAAGTACATTGGGTCTATTCTGCAAAGCTGCGGGGATATTGACGATGATGTCACACATCGTATTGGGGCAGGGTGGATGAAATGGAGGCTTGCTTCCGGAGTGCTATGTGACAAGAAGGTGCCACCAAAACTTAAGGACAAGTTCTACAAAGTGGTGGTTAGACCGACTATGTTGTATGGGGCGGAGTGTTGGCCGGTTAAGATCTCTCACGTTCAAAAGATGAAAGTTGCCGAGATGATAATGTTAAGATGGATGTGTGGCCACACCAGGAGTGACAGGATTAGGAATGAGCATATTCGGGATAAGGTGGGGGTGGCCTCGGTGAAAGATAAGATGCGAGAAGCGAGATTGAGATGGTTTGGGCATGTAAAGAGGAGAGACACAGATGCCCCAGTACGGAGGTGTGAGAGGTTGGCCATGGATGGTTTCAGACGAGGTAGGGGTAGACCGAAGAAGTATTGGGGAGAGGTAATTAGACACGACATGGCGCAACTACAGCTTACCGAGGACATGACCTTAGATAGGAGGGTTTGGAGGACCCAAATTAGGGTAGAAGGCAAGTAGATAGTCTCGTTTTCTGCTCTTATTAGTAGTCGCATTATCGCAATATAATTTCTTCTGCTCAGATTTCTGCTATTATCTGTTATTTCCTGTGCTTTGATTATCCTGTGTTATCTGTGTCGCTTGCATTATTTCATTTCATATCGCTTTGATTCTCTTATCCTTATCTGACTTCTTTTTATGCTTTAATTGAGTCGAGGGTCTTTCGAAAACAGCCGTCCTACCTTGGTAGGAGTAAGCATACACTCTACCCTCCCCAGACCCCACGATGTGGGATTTCGCTGGGTTGTTGTTGTTGTAATTCAAGGACTTGAACTTAGCTGAATGCATTGACTTACAACTTTCTGGCTTTTAATAATGGCACTAGCTAGGTTGCGCAATTAATGCTGATGTTCATATATCTAGATTTTATCGATAATCTTCTTTTTGGCATTCAATATACAGTAGATTAAATCTACTTGCATGGTGAAGAGTTTGACTTTTGGGCTCACATATTTAAGACCCCGCATAACAGTAAAAGTGAGTTAAATCAACATAAAGATTGTCCAGATTGATATTCATTATATATTCGGAAAAGGGCCAAAATTATCCCCGAACTTTGAAAAAAGGTTCATTCATACCCTTCGTTATACTTTAGGGCCAATTATACCCTTACCGTTATACTATGGGGTCAATTATACCCTTATGTCTAACGGCTGCCACATGGCATCATCCCAGCCCTTCAAAATTATTTTACCCTCAAATAATTTTTTACCCACTAAAATAACTCAACCCGACCCGAATTATTTTTTTTCCCAGCAAAACTAATAGGGATAATTTTTCCAGCAAAAAAAAAAAAAAAAAAACGTATTAGTTTGGCTGGAAAAAAAAATAATTCGGGTCGGGTTGAGTTATTTTAGTGGGTAAAAAATTATTTGAGGGTAAAATAATTTTGAAGGGCTAGGATGATGCCACGTGGCAGCCGTTAGACATAAGAGTATAATTGACCCCATAATATAACGGTAAGGGTATAATTGGCCCTAAAGTATAACGAAGGGTATAAATGAACTATTTTCCAAAGTTCAGGGGTAATTTTGACCCTTTTCCGTTATATATTTTACACGTGATACTATTTGTCTAAATATGTCATTAATTTAGTTAGAGCCTCTAATAACCTTAATTAGCTGATTAATAAGTGAAAATGATCAGATACGCCCTTTAAAGTATAGGAAATTGAGTAGATATATCCTTCATTAATAAAACCCAATATTTTCAAAGGTGTTTTTGGGATGAGTCCTGAGGCGAGGCGTACCAAAAAGTAAAAAACGCTCCGAGACGCAAATGAAAGGCGTAGATTCATAGGGGTACACCCTAGAATTTGGGAAATAAGTCCTGAGCGCAAAAGTGTAAGCTCGGGCATAAACGTGTACGCCTCAAGCGTTAAATTTAATTTTTATTGTTTTAAAAGTATGATTTCTGCTATAGATAATGATTTTTATGATTGATGTAATAATATTTATACTTTATGTTATATTTTCACCCGCCAAACTTTGCTTTAAAAATTAAACTCCCTCCTCAACTATGAACAATACTCATTCTCCTTCTTTTATCCTATGCAGTGTCTATTTTACCCTTGACGTTTTTAATCCCTCATCTATGTAATATATATATATATATATATATATATATATTACCTAAATATCAATCATAAAAAGTAACATCAGATTTTGTTATAAATTCTAAAAGAATAATTCTGCTTATAATGTGAACTTACATAAAACTTTATTTCTGGTTGATATTTAATATATTTATGATTGAGTATATAACTTAATATCGTTCTATAATAAAAAGAATTAAATCCATAAAATGTGTCTCTGCGCGCGCGCACACACATACACACACATAAAGTACATAAGTTTCACTGATATCGTATTCTCTATTGTCAATATATAAACGAGTTTTGATTGTCATTAATGGAAGAATTTTTAAATAATAATTTAAAATTCGTTTAATTATAGATAGATAATCTTTTAGAAATTTGTTATAGAATATACCTCTCTTTTTATTAATTAATTTGTATTACCTGCTTTGAAACATATTTATAAATTTATTATTACCTATTATTTTTACTTGTACAAATATCGATATTAGAGTTTTGATTATTGTTAACAAAAAAAAAAACTTATTGTTCTAATTTATTTCATAATAAAACAATGTTAAGTTATATACTCAATTAGAATTTCTTACTTTTCTTTTTCTGTCTTGAAAGCAATATTTATTTTCTTATAGAAAATTTGTTACATAGATTAAGAAGGTAAAAAATATCATCATGATTTTAAAGAAATAAAAGAAAAAAGACAAGTTGATAATATAAGGGTAAAATAGGAATTCAAACAAGTTAATTAGGATAAATGGGGGAGAATGACTATTGTTCAAAGTTGAGGGTGGAGTTTGATTTTTAAAGCAAAGTTCGTGGGTGAAAATGATTTTGACCCTATCATGTTTTAGTAATTTTTGCTAAAAATATACAAATAAAGAAAGCAACTCGCATAAATAATAGCATTGCTATAAATAGTTTTAGATGATTTTGTCTTGAGTTGATAAGATAGAGATTTCATAGCATATGTTCCTGAAGCCACTTTATTCATTTTTTGTCATTCCTCTCAAATTTTTTACTCTTCTCCTTTTTTGAAATATGTAAATAAAAATCAGTACAAATATTAATTGAGGGTGAGAAGGACTAATAAATGTGGAGATTGATGATAAAGTGGATGATGATTTCATTTTACAAATTATCTAGGCTATAATCATTTTTTTTTGTTGCTACCTTTCTCAAATATTAATTGCAATAATATTTTCTATATTATTAGCAATTTATTTACAGAATTTTAATGGAACTCCATACATCGTGTCTATATCGTCATAAAGTATGTATGTATTGTAAAGCAATTATGCTTTTGGAATTATGCCATCACCCTATCCCGAAAGCTCCTCCTGAATCTCAAATCCGAAAACATTTCTTCATTTCATAGACTTCTAATCAGCTCCTTAACATTTCTTCACCTCATAAACTTCTAATCATCTCCTTTTGGCGTGAGATTCCAAAGATGCTTGGAAAAGCATATTTTAGATTAATTTTTTAGTTATAAAATTAAAAATACATGAGACTTACGCCTCGTAAATTCATGAGACTTACACCCTGTGTCTCGAGCCTTGCCCATGAATGATGCTCAATCAAATTCTCAAATTTAACCAAGTTAAACGAATTAGTTTATTGGTTGATCGCCCCCTTTCAATCCTGCTGATTTTTTTTTTTTATAACAGTGTCGCTTGGCTGAGAAAAGCAACTCTTGAGGATTGTTGTAGTTCCAGAAAATTATAGATTAGACACTATATTAAACTTTTAATGCAATCTCTGTTGCTTTTTATTTTTATGATAACCCGATAGAAATTTCTCGTCCTTAATTTAGGACACAAGTGTAATGTAGAGAATATGTGAATTTACTATAAAAAGCCCAGGAAACTGAAGAACACAAAATTATATTTTTAAATTATAATTTTCATCACAAAAAATATGAATGTTTGTTACATTGACATATTGTTCACATTGTTAGTATGTAAAAAATAACAAATTTAACTTAAGCTAAGCTATTTACATTCAAACTTAGCAATTGGTGCTCGACTTTGGTTGTTACATAAACAAGAGTAGAAAAGAAATATTGAATTTGTATATGATTAAGGAAATGTTAAACTAATAATGAAGAGCATATCTGTTCAATTTCGCATATTTTAATGAAATATTTGGACCTTTTTTACTTATTAATCAGCTAATAGCGTTAATGACATCAATTAAGGGTATATTTGGATCAACTATTGAACAATAGGGATGTATATGAACTAAATTGGTAAAGAAGGGCATATCTTCTCATTAATGAAAAAAACATTAAGAGCATATTTGAACTTTTCCGTATTTTTTATATTCTCTAGATTTTACCATGTCAAGTAATAGTACAACATTCTTAGTCAAATTAATGGATAATCAAATTCATCCAAGCGTCATATATATTGATATTTGAAGTACGATTTGTCACATGTTTATTTTGACGTGGCTTAAGTAAGGCAATCAAATAAGAGAAAAATTTCGTCTACAAAGTGACATCTTTCTTCAACAACTTCAAATAGGAGTTGCCTAAATAAAGCCATTCTAACAATTCCAGAGAAAACATACATTTATCACTACTAATATAAAATATGGCTTCATGTTATATGTCGAAAATATGATCTAATCATTTATTCATTTGTCACTTAATTCTTACATTTCTTCCTCTCAAACATAGAAATTAAGAGATAACTGATGGGAAGAAAGCGACAAATACTTTATTATTTATTTAATGAGCAATAGCTTCCATCTTTAGGCCATCATTACAATGACCACCAATACCACAAATGAAGTAGTTTGGGCCCTTGCCAAGGGCTACACTATCATTGCCCGAACTAAGTGTTTTTCCTATAGCATTACAATTATCGTAGTTCGCTTTGTTCACTATCACCACATTGTGAACGCCTTTAGGATATCTGAATACTGCAAAAAGTAAAAATAGTTGTTAAAGTCATAAAGTATTAAATTAAATAGATAAAGTTCTACTGAAAAAATGATCCTGACAACATCATTACTTTGACATCTGAAACGGTGAAAATTTCTTCTCCTTAAATTGATAAACAAAAATTTTAAAAATTAGAAATAAGGCATAATAATGTTACTACTAGTTTCATACAGAGCAAATCGCCAGCATCGAATTTCCTCACATTAGCCCAGCTACTAACACCGAATGTCCAACCAGCACTATCTCCAACAACGTAACTATGTGTTGCAATAGTTATTTGGATGCAAAATAACACCATAATAATGACCAAAAAAATTGCAAAAACTTGTTTTCCTAACATTTTTTTGTTTAACAAATTACTCTCTTAATAGAAATTGTATAGTTGAGTGGGGGATGGTATTTTAATAGGTGTAATACAAAGACTTGAACTTAGCTTAATGCTTTTTGTTACAACTTTGTGGCTTTTTATAGCGGTACTAGCTAGAGTGTCCAATTAATGATAGTGTCATTTCTCTAGATTTTTGACAATCTTCTTTTTGGATGTTTAATGTAGATTTCATGAAATCAAATACTTTTTTTTCAAAATTCCAAGTATGAACGATTTACAGATAAGACCTCATATAATTGTTTAGTTGAAGTCAAATCTGTACAAAGACTTTCTTGATTAATTGATTTATATATTTTATTACTTCTGTGTTATTTATTACGCTCGTCGCTTTTTATTCGGAAATGAAAATAAAAGAAAAGGCGAAGTTGTCGCGGGAATTTTTTTTTGGGGAATTTATATATTTGTGAACTCCACAAAACAATGGAGTATTTATATTCACTAACCAATATACATAATATGCATATTTATTATGTGTATATTATGCAAATGACGGTTTTTTTTCTTTTTTGGGATGAGCAGCAATCTATGTCAACTTCCAAAAAGTATTTGTCACTCCGGTCTATAGCCCAATGAGTCATTACTACCATATTCTTGAGGGAAAGTCACGTAAATACAATTTTTTAAAATGGTAATTAAAAAGATTACAACTATTTTTAAAAAATTACACAAATACAATTTATTTAAAATTTGAACTTTTTAATTACATAAATACAATTTTTTACATTCCTAAAATATCAATATAGAGGTATATTTATGTTAATGTATTTCATAAAATATATAATATATCGATGCACTTATATGTTAACTTAACTTATATAGTATATCAATGCATTTTGCCTCACTTATATTAATATAGTATATCGATGCACATATATGCATATATATATATATATATAGTACATTATTTTTAATATAGTATATAGTATATTATGCTTAGTATATATGGTATATGTATAGTTAATATTATTGCCTTCATCACATTATTAATTCTATTATTAATGGTAGGTAGGAAAGGAGAATTTGCGGGGACAAATTAAGAAAAAAAATATAACTTGTATAAATTACGATTTTAAAAAGTTGTATTTATGTAACTTTTCTCAGAATTTTGCCTTCAAAACTCGGCCTTAAGGCAGAATTTTAAGGTAGAAATTTGTCTGAAGGTAAATTCTACTTTTAGACAGACTTTTGCCCAAAATTCTGCCTGCAGGCCTAACTTTGCTACAAAACTTTGTCTTGCGATTTTTTATTTTTTTTTACAGAGACGGAGTTCGAACCCCAAACCTCATGATTTTAGGCGAAGGCCTAAAATTAAAGACCACCAATTTGAGGGATAAAAATTAAAGATTACACCAAAATAAGGGCATTCCTGCAAATTGCCCATCTCACTACTAAAAAAAGGCAAAAATCGACGACCAAAACCGATGGACTGCGTCAATTTTTCAGTGAAAACCGACGGAAAATCGATGCAACACGATCCGTCGGTTTACATTAAGGCGCTTTTCGAAACCGACCTATTGCGTCGGCTAAAACCGACAGACTCCGTCAGTGTTGTAAAAAAAAAAAAAAAAATCGACGGACTCCATCATTTTTTTAAAATAAAATAAAATAATGAAATGTAGCAACTTGGAATCGAACTCGGGTATGTTTCTTGGCATTACAGGGCTCTACCACTAGACCACTGATATTCTTTGTTCATATAGTTACATGGATTTAATTTATACTATTTTTTCGCTCTAAAAACCGACGGAGTTCGTCAGTTTTTTAATAAAAATAAAAAACCCACGGATTTTAGAAAATAATTATATTTTTTCACGCATTTTTGCGCAAAAAATAACCGACGCAGTCCGTCGATTTTTTTTTTTTTTTTTTTTAAATTATTGAAAAAACTGACGGAATCCGTCGGTTTTTTTTTTCCTACGGTTTTTGCCAGTTTTTTAGTAGTGTCTCACATAGCAAGATTTAGCTGGAAAATGATTTTTTTTTTTTAGGCAATTTGCACGATTGTCCGTCATACGAACTGATCTTTGATTTTGGTCCCTCAATTCGCTGGTCTTTAATTTTTATCTTTCGCTTAATAAGGTGGCCAAAAATACCCTAAGGTTCTGGGTTCGAAACCCAGCAAAGTAAAAAATAATAATAATTTCGCAAGACATAGGTTTCTAATTCGGGCAAAGTTACATAGAACCTACGCCCGAGACGGCAGACTTTGCCTTGTACAGTAAACTTTACCTTAAGGCAAAGTCTGCCGCATAAGCCAGACTTTTAGCAAAAGCCTTGCTTTGCGATACCTTTTTTTTATTTTTCTGAGCAGGGGGTTCGAACTCAAAATCTCGGATATTTTCGGCCATCTTTTTAAGCGAAGGTCAAAAATTAAAGACCAGCAATTTGAGAGACAAAAATTAAAGAACACCCCCCAAACAAGGCCAATCCACGCAAAAAAGATGATTTGTTTTTTCTGTATGGGCAATTCGCAGAATTGCCCTTCTTTTGGGGTGGTCTTTAAATTTTGCCCCTCATATTTGAAATCTTTAAAATTTGCCCTTCGGCTAAAACCCATGGGTTTTAAGTTCGAACCCCCACTCAGTTAAAATTTTTAAAAAAATTTGCAAGACAGAGTTTGAATTTCGCTGTGCCCCCACCGGCATACACTTGTTAAGGAATTACCAAAGATGCCGGATCCGACATACTTATGCCTTATGGGCAGACTTGGCATAAGTATGCCGGGTCCGGCATAATTTTAGTAATTCCTTCACAAGTTTATGCCGGGTCCATACTTATGGGCAAACTTTTAGTTAAGTCTTAACTAAAAGTCTTTTCCTAGTTATGCCTTATGGGACAAATTTTTAGTTAAGGCATAACTAAAAGTCTGCCCCATAAAACATAACTAAAAGTCTGCCCCATAAGGCATAACTTTTCCTTAAGACATAGACTTTGTCTTATGAGGCAAATTTTTAGTTATGCCTTAAAGAAAAGTTCCGCCTTATAGGGCATAATTTTAATTATGCCTTATGGGGCATACTTTTAGTTGTGCCTTAACTAAAAGTCTGCCCCATAAGGCATAACTAGGAAAAGACTTTTAGCTAAGACTTAACTAAAAGTTTGTCCATTAAAAGTTTGCCCATAAGTATGCCCCCATCGGCATAAACTTGTTAAGGAATTACCAAAGTTATGCCGGACCCGGCATACTTATGCCAAGTCTGCCCATAAGACATGAGTATGCCGGGTTCGGCATAACTTTGGTAATTCCTTGACAAGTGTATGCCGGGTCCGACATACCCGCGACCCAAACCTTGCCTTGCAATTTTTTTTTTTTTTTTAATTTATGCTTGAGCTGGGTTCGAACCTAGAACCTCATTTTATGATTTATGCGTGAACGCTCAGGGTTGCAATGCGAAGGGCAAAAATTAAAGACCACCCCAAAAGAAGGGCAATCCGCGCAAAAAAAATGTTCCTGTCTTGAATAATATAGGCATATAACGTGAAATTAATTGTTCAACAATTTGAGCCATTTGGCCAAAATATTATAATTATCATTACTTGAGCTTTAAAGTTTCCGGCAGGAACAACGTATTGGATAAGAACTAAAGCTACCATTAAGAATTGTTTGATAAGAACTAAAGCTACCATTAAAAATTGTTCTTCCTATTTTTTTTTTTTATAATAACAGTGATGTCCAGACTAGTTTGCACGCACCTCTGCTAATTTTATTTTGCACTATCTCTCACCGGTATAAGTATCGAGTAACTTTATTCCCCGATACTAGAAATAAATAATAGGCCAAAGTCATAGATGGACCCCTGAACTTGTCCTGATTTTTCATTTAAACCCCTCAACTGAAACGTTGACCATCTGAACCCCCGAACATAAGATAAACTGTGCCATTTGAACCCCTCGTGCCAGCTGGGCACACGCGTGAAGCTCACTGCTTTAAATAGAGCGTGAGAAACCAAATTTTTTCTTTTTTTAAATTTTTAATCATTAAAAATTAATTTTAACAAAAACTCTATTTAAATAATTTAAAAAAATTGAAAAACCCAATCCATCCTCTCCAATAGCCCACTTCACCGCCGCCACTGCCGCCGCTGCCTCCTCCGCCTCTGCCTCCTCCGCCACCGCCGCCGCTTTCTTTTTTTAAATTTTTAATCATTAAAAATTAATTTTAACAAAAACTCTATATAAATAATTAAAAAAATTGAAAAACCCAACCCATCCTCTCCGATAGCCCACTTCACTGCCGCCACTACCGCCTCTGCCTCCTCCATCGCCGCCGCCGCTTTCTTTTTTTAAATTTTTAATCATTAAAAATTAATTTTAACAAAAACTCTTTTTTAAAATCTATTTAAATAATTAAAAAATTAAAAAACCCAACCCATCCTCTCCGATAGCCCACTTCACCGCCGCCACTGCCGCCGCCGCCGCTGCTCCACTTCAAAATCTATTTAAATAAATCTCCAAGGAAAAACAACACCATTTTTTTAATTATTTAATAGATTTTGAAGCGGCGGGGGAGGAGGCGGCAGCGGGGGCGGCAGCAGCGGCGGGGGCAGCGGCGTCGGCGGGGGTGGCGGCGAAGTGGGCTATAGGAGACGATGGGTTGGGTTTTTCAATTTTTTTTAATTATTTAAATAGATTTAAAAAAAGAGTTTTTGTTAAAATTATTTTTTTTTGTTGACATGACTTATTTTTATTGATCTATTTTTCCATGTCATAGCAAGTGAGCTTCACTCGTGTGCCCAGCTGGCACGAGGGGTTCAAATGACGCAGTTTATCTTATGTTCAGGGGTTCAGATGATCAACATTTCAGTTGGAGGGTCTAAATGAAAAATCAAGACAAGTTCAGGGATCCATCTATGACTTTGGCTTAATACTTCATATATTCGCGAGACAAAAATTTCCAGTAGAAGTACCAAAAGTTCATATCAATCCATTATTTCCCATATGGTAGTAGACTAGTAGTACACCAACATAGCTGACATCATAGAAAGTTTAGTAGACTTTAAGTATATACTGTAGCAACAGTAGATGATCATGTAGGATTCATTAGTTTCACATGGCAAAGACAGAAATCTTCATTCCAGATTGGCAGTGACCAGCAAAATTGCAGATGAAATAGTTCTGTCCCTTGGCTAGCTTAACCTTGTCACCTCCTTTGTTATACACTTTGGCACCTCGTGGTGTGCTGCATTTGTTGTACCCATCTTTGTTCACTACCACAACGTTGTGTGCACCTGACTTATAGTTGAATGCTACAAACCACGAGCACATACAAACACAGTTATATATAGTACTCTAGCGGTCAATAAAGTAATTTCTTCAAATCACAATAGAGATAGTAAGGAACACTTGATAATTTCAGAGTTACCTGATACAGAATGAAAGATAAAAGATATCAAGTGAAATAATTGAGGTGCTTATAAATTTATCCGGTTTCCACCGTTATATAAAAAAATATATAGTGGCCAATTTGACGCTAGTTGATGTTACTATTTATATGCACCGGCATGCGAGTGAAATAAGTGTGTCTGACACGAAATCTTCTACAAAATCAGAATTGGTTGCAACATAAATGCTTTATATATAATTATACATCATGTCTTAATGAACACCTCTTGGTCAGAAGTCCTCTTGGTCGGTTGTAATTATCATCAACCGCATTAACGTTGCAGCACTCAAATAGACCTCAAAGAATTCTTATTATTAATGTCACTGCCATTACACAAGTGGGAAAGTGAAATCTTTTAAGTGACTGTAGAACAATCAAAGTAATCTTTACTTCAACATTTATATATATATATATTAAATTACTTCAGCATCTTTATACACATTGTATGGATAGCTAAAAAACAGTGTATGGAAAACAGAAAAGTAACGACCTCAAGAATCTGTTCTTGTATGCAAGTATACATAATTTTGCACTATCAGTATTATATCTAACTTGTTATAAAATGTTGTTTCAGCAATTTCTTAATTTAACTTACCAAATATAAAGTTACTATGAACAATTACTCATTATTGCAAATCATTTTAATTTGATGGTGCAAAAAAATTTTTATATTGTCGGTGCACAAGAGAATTACTTATGTTTCTTCTGCCTTGGTTTGTTCAAAGTTACTTTAACATGATTATTAAGATAAGAAAAAGATACGAGCCACCTAATAGGGGTAGCTTTTAGGAAGTTTGTGGAGATCTTACAAAACTAATGTCGAAAATGCTAAACATAAGCTGACATGCAGGTAGAATCATGCCTTCGATTTAACGTTGAAGATATTTCAAGAAAAATATAGTTCTATCGATCGAGTTACCCTTAGAGGGTCAAATCACACTTAAAATAGTAAAACTGGGTCCCATGAAATACAACTTTGGTAGTTCTTAAAATGTTTTAGGATAACATTTAAAAACAAGTCAACATTTTGGGACAACCTTAAAAAGAAAACAAACCACTTATTTTGATAGGGAAGGAGTAGTATATTTTGTGTCTTCCCCTCTAACGTTGTCCCTTTTTAACTTAAAATCGAAGTCCCACAAAAAAAAAAAAAAAAAAAAAAAAAAAAAAAAAAAAAAAAGGACGTGAGTCGTGAGGTCAAGGCACTTAACGCCTCCATGCTTTGATCTAAATATTTAGAGCGTGGATAAAATAATCAGAAATTACAAACAGATTCAAAATTTAAATTTTACGGGAACTTGAGTTTGGAATAATATCCCAACTAAATTGATTTCCGTGTTCAAAAATTACTATTTGTACTTCATATTTAATGAGTTTTTCAATACATATATATTTATATACAAGGTATATGAGTCAGGGTCGTTAGATTTGGATAAACTCACAACTCACATACTAAATCATTCAAAAGCTAACTTGTGAAGTGAAAATAAACATTAAGTCTAACTCAAATCAAAAGTTAACTAGTAAAGTGATAATTGTAGAAAATCATATAAAAAGACACTAATACTATATTTCTTGAGACACTCAAAAAGCAGGTGCTTACCAAGAATATCACCAGCCCTAAAGCGCTTGCCCTTAGGCCAACCAACAGAGTTGAAAGACCACCCACGAGAACCTCCAACTGTATACACAGCAGCAAGAGCCACCTCAGTCTGAATTAGCACCACAATACACAGAACGAACACCACTTTCATTTTCATTGCACTGCTTCTTCCCTGACCAGACATATCCTCACAAAAACAAATGTTAAACTAATTAAGACACTAAAACAAATCTTTGTATATATGACAGTGTGTATATTTAGTTAAGCAAGTAGCTCCCATTTTATAGAGAAAACTATGATGATGGTCTTTGAATTCTTTACTGTTTTTTGTCAAGCAGTGCAGCGTAGGTCCACAGAACACTGCCTCGAAAGTAAGACAAGGGACAGGTGGACATAGTTATGGTTTATGGGTCATCATTAAAAAAATAGTTTATGTACTACGTAAAAATGATATTTACACAATCATATCACTTCTAGATTAATATAGGTAAATTTTATGATGAGCATTTACCTATAACTTAGTAAAAAAGCTAACTAATACATTTATATTATACTGATAATAATGTAAAGAAGGAGGTTTATACGTGTATATAACTTGAATTAATAGAAATAAAGAAAGGATGAGTACTTAAAGGATTAACGTCGTTGGTTAAGAGACAATCCGCAGATTGTACTACGTATCATTGAAAATAAGGCATTCAATACTAACTACCAACCCACTATTTTCAGATATAGTCAACATTATTTGTCAACAAAGTGGGCGAATTAAATAGTGTAGAAGGTCAATAAATTTGCAGGTTTGCAGAATTTTTAAAAAATTTATGTTTGCTTTTTCTGCCTTAGTGGATTTAATGAGCTATGGAAAGTGGAAGTAGGAAGGGAAATTAGAAAAAGAAAAGGCAAGTTACCTTTTATTTTCTCTTTACTTTTTTTGATAGACTTGTAAATGATTTCATTATTTTTAGATACTTATACTAATTAAAATGAAATAAATTATCAATTGTGTTGAGGTGATAATTAAGTATCTTTAACTAGAGATTTTGAGTTTAATCCTTGAGAATGAAGTTATCTGTGATATGAAATACTTTGCCCCAAAGTGAGTACCACTAATCTATATATAATATAAAGCTAGGCATAGACAAGGTGATGTGGCACCTCTCTATGACCTCCATTAGTATTTATCTTTTTTCTCCTTTTTTTGACTTTTTCTCTCATTTCTTTCAATTATTTTATTTTGCAAAATCAATTTCCATAACTCATACCTCTTCATTACATCAATTGTCCTCTTAATTAGTATTAGTAACATCCATAACACTCAATCCTTTCATATTCATAACTCCCAATTATTTAATGTGCAAGTTTATGACACCTTAAATCACACCAATAGAAATTTATATTGAGATTGTTGGGTGGCCTCTATTTCGTTTCTGAGGAAATGAATGGGTCACAGGTTTGCTATAAATTTTTGATAAACTTTTGAGGTGCTTAAGAAGTAAAAATTTTGCTGTATCATTTTGTTGTTGTGTAGATGTTTGTTATAGATGATCACGTGGCTTGAGAAATTAGGGTTGGAGTTTTTTTTCCTTATTCCTTCATCTGTTGCCTCTTTGGCTGGTCAAATTTTTAACTCTTTTGATCTGATTTTGCATGCAGATTACAAGATATATATATATATATATATATATAATGAATGGTTAGACATCCTTGCATAGTTCGACTTTACGTGGTACAATGATTCGGTATGCCTAATATTATTATAACTTTGTTTCTGTTTTTCTCTTTCCCCATCTATGTGTGGTATTGTAAATTAGTACTTACATTTTCTAAAATATTCTGATGAGAATTTTATTGCTTTTGCGTATTCATTTATAGCTTCTAGAACCAATTATGAGCTTTGGACTTACTTGATTATCCGGCGAGGAAACGCCCCATTAAGGTATGTTGCAACCATATATTTGATATTATTTTTTTGGGTTCTTGATGATATGAATGAGAAATTCTTTAAAAAAATGATTTAACTTTTTCTCTTTGCTTCTCTTTGTATTTTTTAAAGAATTTGATGATGTTATGTTGATATCCGGGTCCATCTTTCCCCTTTAACTTATAATTAAGTATTCTTTAAATTTTTATTTGCTTAATTAACTTAATTTTTCAATTTTCTTTCTTTGATGATAAGGTTCACTTATTGTGTTTTCAGGCCAGGATATTTTCAAAGTTTAGAAGTAGGAAAGGAAGCCAACGTATACGAGCATGCTACTTAAGGAAGAGCTAACATATTTGAGCATGCTACTTAAGTAAGTATATATATCCTTCCTTAGTCATATGGATCAACTTTTAATAACCATAATGATAGAACATGAGATTGTAGATTAATTTGTAATTTTCAAACATACAATTTAATTAATAGAAAAGTTGTTTATTGATATGTAAAATTATAATCTTCGAGTTTTTCATTTTTTTGTTTTGTTGTTAGAAGTTCTCAAGTTTTTTTCAAAATTCCGAGATCATTATTATGGTATGTTGAGTTTGAACTCTTTGAGTGTTGTTCCTTTTGGACTTTGATTCATCATTTACTGTCTTCATCATTTATCAAGGATTGAATTTTTAGTTTTGGCATTGAATTTTTCTTTCTCGGTTAAAACATGGCAAGGGATATTAATAAAAAAATCTTGATTTAAAACATGACAGTGAAAACTAAAAAATGAGCAATGCTAGGAGGAATTAGTTGAAATATAAACTAATTTTTATGATGTTGCATAATATTAGTAAAAGGTGAAGGAGAATTGATTTAATTACTCAAGCAAAGATAACTATTTCAAGGATATAAATATGAAAACGAGAAGAAATAAATGCGTAAACAACAGTTTATAACTAATGGTATATTTGTTAAATATCTAAATTATATCTTAAAGAAGAATTATATATGCAATTTTAGACAATATATATGGTTAGATCATAAATCTCTTAAAAATAGAAAGAGTACCGCTATAGAAAAAGAGCACAAATTTGCAAAAGTTCATAAAGCATATAATTAAACTCCAAATGGATTACGAGGTTTCAAGAAATTTTGGTATGTTTTAAAATAATGATTTTATTTATTACTGGAGTAAAATTATTTTTATATTACGTTATCCTTTCTTTCTCTTTTAGTTTTTCTAATGGCAAATTATTGGGTCATTTATTGTTTTGATTTTTTTTTTAATTTTGGTATCAGGTCGATGCAGTATTCGAAGAGAGAGAGAGAGAGTTATTCTCAATAAATCTATAGTTTTTATATTTATTAGCACGTTAATTTATTTTTTATGCATTTATGTTGTATTTTCCCCTTTTCTTGGTAGAAACATTAAACTAAATGTAAACATAATATATATAACTTTATTTACTTATTTGCGATAATTTTTTTTTATATTCGATGTTTATAATTGTAACGAAAAATTATACTTCATAACCGCGCGAAGCGCGGACCATTTCACTAGTTGTAAAATAAAAACGAAACAAACTGTCCGTTCAACTGCTGAATTGAATTCAAATGACCTTTGGACCACTACTGCTCAGTACTCGACCTCTGATTTTTGAAAAAGTAAACTTTTTCACCCTCTATCTGAGCCCACCAACCAAACAATAGATTTTAGAAAAACTGGCCGTTTCTACTCCATTTCTCCTCCACATTTGACTCTTAAGTTTGGTGTAAACCCTCAATACATAAAATTTATATTATCTCTAAGAAGGATGCCCATAGGTTTTAAACAAGGATCATGCATATGGGAAGGCTCTATAGTATGATCTTAGATTATATTTTACTTTTATATTCAAACTTCTCTTTATTTAATTAAACTTTTATTAAATAGAATGATTAACTTTCTGCAAACATTCTAACAAGAAGCCCGTCTAGCTCAGTTGGTAGAGCGCAAGGCTCTTAACCTTGTGGTCGTGGGTTCGAGCCCCACGGTGGGCGTTTTTAAATATTCAATAGATAACTTTTTTTTTTTTTTTTGCCTATATTAAGTTCAATTTGACATGTTATCTCATGAAACTTTCTTTCTTTTACTGGTAACTTAAGTAATCTTATGAACATAAAACAGAATTCCACATAAGAGTTAGTATAATTTAAGGAGTCCAAGTAGTCCTCTTTTAACCCAGTCAAGAAATTTGGAATTTAATATATTAGTTCAACTATCAAGCACCCTATATTAAGTTCAATTTGACATGTTATCTCATGAAACCTTCAAGTTCAATTTGACATGTTATCTCATGAAACTTTCTTTCTTTTACTGGTAACTTAAGTAATCTTATGAACATAAAACAGAATTCCACATAAGAGTTAGTATAATTTAAGGAGTCCAAGTAGTCCTCTTTTAACCCAGTCAAGAAATTTGGAATTTAATATATTAGTTCAACTATCAAGCAAAGGGATGTCTGTAGGGATCTAATAGCTCAGTTAGTTGGCTACCTGAACTTTCACCTTGTTGGTGAAGGTTCTAATCCCACGTCGTAATCCTCTCCCCGTTTTCCCTTCCCGTAATGTAATAAAAATATATTATTATTATTTTTTTTTAAAAAGGGGGGTGGGCGCTTTTAAATATTCGGTAGATAACTTCTTTTTTTGGCATAGCTTTTCCCTATATTAAGTTTGATCTGACATGTTATCTCATGAAACCTTCAAGTTTGATTTGACACGTTATCTCATGAGACCTTCTTTTTTTTACTGGTAACTTAAGTAATCTTATGAATATAAAACAGAATTCCATAGAAGAGTTATAATGTAAGTAGTCCTCTTTTAACCCAATCAAGAAATTTGGAATTTAATATACTAGTTCAACTATCAAGCAAAAGGGTGTCTGTAGGGATCTAATAGCTCAGTTAGTTGGCTACCTGAACTTTCACCTTGTTGGTGAAAGTTCTAATCCCACGTCGTAATCCCCTTCCCGTTTTCCCTCCCCCTAATGTAATAAAAATATATTATTATTATTTAAAAAAAAAGGGGGGTGGGCGCTTTTAAATATTCGGTAGATAACTTCTTTTTTTGGCATAGCTTTTCCCTATATTAAGTTTGATCTGACATGTTATCTCATGAAACCTTCAAGTTCGATTTGACATGTTATCTCATGAAACCTTCTTTTTTTTACAGGTATCTTAAGTAATCTTATGAATATAAAACAGAATTCCACAGAAGAGTTAGTATAATGTAAGGAGTCCAAGTAGTCCTCTTTTAACCCAATCAAGAAATTTGGAATTTAATATACTAGTTCAACTATCAAGCAAAGGGGTGTCTGTAGGGATCTAATAGCTCAGTTAATTGGCTACCTAAACTTTCACTTTGTTGGTGAAGTTTCTAATCCCCACGTCGTAATCCCCTCCCCGTTTCCCCTTCCTCTCCCCCTAATGTAATAAAATCAATTTTATTTTTAAATAAAAGGGTGGGCGCTTTTAAATATTCGGTAGATTCTTCTTTGGCATAACTTTTCCCTATATTAAGTTCGCTTTGACATGTTATCTCATGAAACCTTCAAGTTTGATTTGACATGTTATCTCATGAAACCTTCTTTTTTTACTGGTAACTTAAGTAATCTTATGAACATAAAACATAATTCCACAAAAGAGTTAGTATAATGTAAGGAGTCCAAATAGTCCTCTTTTAACCCAATCAAGAAATTTGGAATTTAATGTACTAGTCCAACTATCAAGCAAAGGGGTGTCTGTAGGGATCTAGTAGCTCAGTTGATTGACTACCTGAACTTTCACCTTGTTGGTGAAGGTACTAATCCCCGCGTCGTAATCCCCTCCCCGTTTCCCCTTCCCCTCCCCCTATATAATAAAAAGGGAAAATAACACTCTATGGCATTTTGGGTAAAGTATTTACCCGAAATGGCCATAGTTTTTTTTTAAAACATTTTGTAGCCTTAGTTTTTTTTTTTAAAACATTTTGTAGCCTTCATCCTATTTTTTTTTTTAAATAATTACCCGAGATAGCCACCCCCCTTTCCCCCATATCAAACTCCAAGATGCTATTTTTCCTTCCAAATCTCTTTCTAATGTTGGTGTCTTTTTAAGGGTAAAGTGTCTATAAAACACATACATTATGTTACACTTTTAACACTGTATAAACACTGCATAACACTGTAGAAGTGCATATAAACAACTCTTATTGTAATAACCCAATTTTTAAATAAGGGTTTAGTTGGTAATTTTAGCTAAAGGAATTTAAAAGAAAAGAAATTCGTAATTAGAATTAAAGAGAAAATAGAAAAAGAAGCAATTTAGTGAAAAGGAAAAAAGAAAAAAAAAAAGGGGCTTTAAAATTCTGATGGCTAAGCCATCAGACGTGAATCACTAAATTGCTGAAAGAAAAAAAAAAGGGACAAAGGAAAAGAAAGGATAAAAACAAGAACTTTCATCCCAAATCATCAAGGTAATGACTCTAATTTTTTATTTAAGTTTATTACATAATTATGAGTGAATCTTTATGGTGAAATATGGGAGTATTTTGAGGAATTGAGAAAGTTTAGCTCTAGGGTTCTTCAACCAAAATCATTGATTTGAAAGAGAAAATAGCGTCGGATTTTAGACTTCTATATATCGTTGGAATCCTCTCGTTAAGGCCTTTCCGAAAACATAAATCTTGTCGGGTTTTGAACACATTGACTAGAGGGCGTTTTCATCTTTTAAAATTTGACTTTAACCGTTTAAGCCTCTAAAAATATAGAAGTGGTTTACCCTAAAGGTTTTGACCATTCTAAATCTGTTTTTGTGTAGTTTGAGGCAATCCGGAGACTCGAAAACGCAATTTTGATTTATTGAGAAGTGTGCTTGAATTGTGAATTTGAGGTAAGTGAGACTTTAAGCTTTAGGTACTTGCTTTTCAAAACCCGTTTTAAAAATATGTTTTGTCTGCCTGGTCCATGTGTCGGGGCGAGCGTGTGCTTGGCAGAATTGGTGGTCCTTAAGGCCAGCCGCATATACTTTATTTTCAAATAATCCAAAACTCTCTTTATAAATTGTTTTGTGATGTGATATAGCTGTGAGCCATGATATTGAGGCATTGTGTATGCTTCCCTTAGCATTGTGTATGCTTCTTGATTATATTGGGGCATTGTGTATGTTTCCCTTAGCATTGTATATGCTTCCTGACATATTTGGCACATTGTGTATGTTGTCGTGGATTCATGATGTTGATTAATGCTTTAACTGCCACTTATGACAGTTCGTAGTGTAAATTGTGTTGAGATATATAATATATTTGATAAACAGTGGTTTGGACCTTGGTTGCTATTATATAATGATATATTCATGTGCATAATATTTTTGTGCTTGTTGTGTGTTTGTATTTTCTAACACTTGTTCCAGGGGTATTCGAAGTGGCGGGTCGAGGATCTTACTAGGTTATATCTATGTATAACTCACTCCTTACCTGCATGTCCATGCAGATACTGTCGTTGAGAACGAGACTGGTAATTGAAGACTTCGTGAGTGGATTCTGTTGCTGAGGTGAGCCACCGCATTGTTCGTGAAGGCAGTCATTTCAGCTTTATCTAGTTTATTTCTAGTTATTTCTTTTATTTTGGGTTTACATGCCCGACACTCAAACTCATGTAACTCTGTTAGATGCTCCATGGTCTTAGCGTGATATGTGAGCTAGAGATTCTTTTTTATCTTAGCGTTAGTTGATTTTCATAAATCGATTATGGATTTGGTTGGCGACTATTTCGCATTTTTTTTATCATTAATAACGTTGTTGGACCTGCACTTATTTTCTTTTAGTTGCTTTTGTAAATGATTAAGAGTATGATATATGGTTCGCCTGGCGGGTGGTGTTTACTGGGTGCCAATCACGTCTAGCGGGTATTTTGGGACGTGACACTTATACGTTATTATACAATTTTATACAAGGTTTATACATTGTCTGCAGTAGCTGTATAAAGTTGTACATTGTTGTATAATGCTGTATATACAAGCTGCGGCCATAATTTGTTGGATCATAGGTTTGTAATTTAAAAATATGGCTACACATATATAATTTTGTGTGCTAAATTGTACATTACTGAAATTCTCCCTAATAAAAAATAAAAAAAATCATTTTTTTTTTAAAAAGGGGTGTCTACAAAAGTATGACAGAAAGAGAAAACCTTGATGATAACTGATAAAATGTTGTTAAATTGCTACAAAGGAAGAAAAAATCCAGTACTGCTATCATCCTATATCCAAAAGAACAAGAAAAAAAATATTAGTACCAGTATCATCGACAACTTCTTAGCTCTTCCTTAATGAGACGAACTGCTTCCGATACTCCATCCTGGATATTTTCCAAAACCAAGTACGATATTAGCAATCTCGCACTTCAATCTCACTGTTAAACTGAAGTAGAAAACACTACCTATTGCTCTTCTTAACAGTGGTAGCAGCTAGAATGCAAATAATACTATAATGTAGCTCTAACAATATTAGTAGTAGCAGCAGCGAGTGGTAGATATAGAGCGGGTTTAACTGAACTCACTACTTTCGACTCGATTCACTTTTATACATGCGCAAGAAAATTCAAGAATATAAATACTTATATAATAGTAGATCACATCTGCTCTGGGCACGTTGACAGGCAGCAGCAGCATGCAAACCATTATAATGTAGCAATATAAAGAACTTCCATTTATTCGTCATAGGGAATTGATCTTACCTCATTGGACAATTTATTAGATATCTGCAAAGCACGGGTTTTGACTTCAGAAGACTGCGCATAGCCCAAGGCTCTCACAAGCATGTTTGCAGCTTCCTTGATGTAGAAATCCTCGTCTTTATCTGGCACCAAGTGTTCTCTTCTCAATGGCTCAGGGGCAACACCAAGCCAATACATCCTCTCAGCCCAGTAGAATTGATCCAGCATAAACGGGCATATAACCTGCCGTTATGTACAGCAGACATCATGTAGGAGAATTTGCACCAATTTCCGACCTTTTACCTTCACAGAACTAAAATCTTAACATCGAAATCAACCAGATTTCACCACATCAATCGAAACATTGCATGACATTTCAAAATATAGATCCAACTGGTAATGCAATTATACGTTAAGTGAACGAATATACATGATGGTACCAAATTCAACTTAGACAGTGTTAATCTTTCTAAGCGTCCTTTTCTCAGTAATCAATATATTACAGCAACAACAACTACGCCTCAATCCCAAACTCATTCAGATTGCTACATAAATCTTCACTATCCATTTCGCTTCATTTAGATCAGTCTCATTCCAATATTCAATAATTTATGTTCTCTAGCAACATGTTCTCTACATCTTCAACAGGCATATGAATCTATTTTAGCAACACATGACAATTTTACTAAAAAGCAATGATGCAATCTTCTGTGCTAGATGAAATCTAATTCCTCACTGAAAGTCAATCACAGATCCGAGCTACAATAACTTCTCCGATGGGATCTCTCTCATATTTTCACTCTAGCAAGAAAGACTTGCTACTAAAATTATAAATAAGATGGTAGTCAAATGAAGATTCCGCAGATCTAAACCTTATAAAGAAAAAAAGGAATCAAGATTCTTCCTACATATGCCAAGATTTTCAGACAATGAATTGCTTTCAAGTTTTCAATTTAATCAGTACCTCACTTAAACCCTGCCCATCACATAAATTAAAAACCATACAAGTCTTTCTGTCCAAAAACACAACATTGGTTCCAGAACTAGTAAGGGGTTGACATAAGTTGCAGAAACTCAATGATGAAACAAACCTGAGGAACTCCAGCCTGTAAAGCAGCAGCAGTGGATCCACTGGTGATATCGAGACCCAAAGGGCAGCAAATGCATTAATGACAAGAAAAGGTGCACAATGGTTAACAGCATAACCCCTCACACATAGTGAGGAAGAGAGGAAAGTAGAAAGAAAAATGGAAGACATCCAACCTTCCACCGTGATGAATTGCAGCAGCACACCTTGGAAACAGCCAGTTGTATGGGACGGAACTGTGGAAAAACAAGCAGATCTCAATGACAGGAACAACAGTATATGATGTTTCTAATAGCTTCCTAACTGTTAGTTTGAATCTTAAACATGGAAATTAAAGATTACATATTGCAAATAACCTAAAACCATTTGTTATAAGAAAATGGAACACGGTGGTCCGTTCTGCATCTTTTTGAGCAAAAACATAATCCAAAGCATAACTGCAGACTTAACATTCCCTCTATCAGAATTTTTAAAGACTCAAGTGGTCCAAAGCATAACTGCAGACTTAACATTCCCTCTATCAGAATTTTTAAAGACTCAAGTGGGTCCAATATAAAGAACTTACCCAGAGAAACAAAAGAGTCGGCCTCCAAAAAGAGAAATTCCTTCATTACTCCGTTGTGTTTGTTCCGTACAAGAGGATGCTTCCTTGGCATAAGAGTAAATTGCAGCTTCTAAAGGCTCATAGCCAGCTGAGAACAAAATAAATCTGCTACCTGATATGTTTAATGCAGTTCCAAGCACCTGAAGGAATGCACGAGGGTTCTTCAAGAAACCCATGCTGCAGAACAAACCAGAGACAAGTTCATGATAAGAAGGTGTTCAACAATAGCACAAAGAGTAATTAAACAAAATGCAACTAAAGTCTGTCCTTCAGAAAGTATACATGTTAGAAACATAAAATGAAGGAATGAAATTAAAATTTCACGAATCAAGTTGCAAAACTTAGTAACAACATTATCTAGATTGTGAGATTTTGTTATAATGTTCTATTAATGTTATGGGGGGAAAACCTAGTTTACAAGAGGTATACCAAAAAGTAGAAAGCCTAAACAAAATCTACGAAAGACATAACACCTATGGTTATGGGAACTTTGTAGGTGCTCTACGCGTTAAAGCAAAAATAAAAGACAAGCTCTAAGCTTTACAAAGCCATGTTCTATTAATGTTATGGGGGGAAAACCTAGTTTACAAGAGGTATACCAAAAAGTAGAAAGCCTAAACAAAATCTACGAAAGACATAACACCTATGGTTATGGGAACTTTGTAGGTGCTCTACGCGTTAAAGCAAAAATAAAAGACAAGCTCTAAGCTTTACAAAGCCATGTTCTTCCTTTTCAAAAGTTCTCTTATTCTTTTTCCTCCATAGTACCCACATGAGTGTCAGTGGCACAACATCTCATGTCCTGCTTCTCCTCCTCCTCCTGCATGTCCAACTGTGCATCACTCCTTTTCACTCTTCCAGTATTGCTTTATAAACACCGCAGTTGGCTTGCACTATTGCAGTGCATTAATAACAGAGCTTTGCATGAAAACAAAATCATCAAAATGGGGCTTCACCTTCCAATGGAACTCAGACCTATGAAAACAGGCAGCTCTCTAGCAGGAACTTCAATGAAAAACTGCAAGCTGAGGTGGGTAGAACACAATTTGTTTTGTTTATTTGAATTCCCTGAAGAAACCGATGCAGAGATTTCTGCACAGTCATTGCATGAAAACTGCCATTCCCAAGGAGGAAACCAAAAGCCACAAATCCTCACTTTTGATGGCCAATAACCTAATATATTGAAGGTTTTCACTGATCAGCTTAATAGCAACAGAATAATAGCTTTACCAATAAGGCTTCGTCAATTATCACTTTTTGCATTGACAAAACAATCTAAAGCAGGCAGCTGACCAAATTTTTTCTTTTCGTAATTTTACAAAGAATATAGTTTGGTTATCTTACAAAGCCAAAGTTCGGAATTCTTGTAGCCTTAAACTCAATAGACTAGCTGAATTTGTAATATAGCTGGATTTACCCTAAAATAGAAAAAGCAAAGTGGCTTTCAACTAATGTGTACGATTGGAATTTTACAACTCAGAAGAGGAAAAAAAGGCACAGACATATATTCTAAGAACCCATCAACTTGATTCCTTACAACACCATTATTGCAATTCCATCACCGCTATTTTAATCAGAATATTATTGTAATCATGCAGCTCTACAGATTTAAGTAGTCATGTTACAGAAGGTGAAATATCACCAAATGGGGGAAATGTATATGTAAATTACCAGAAGAATGCAACTTGTAAAACTTCATTTAAAGTTATATATGCAGGACCAAGTCAGTTTGTATTAAGAGACAACTTCCAAATATTTTCAAACCAATGACTATTATAGAATTTATTTCATATTAACCACCTTTATGAAAGTATAAGTGAGTAGGAAAAAAAGTGATAAAATCGATTCTGATTAATAAAAATAATTTGATCAGAAAAAGTAATTAAAGAAGGTGAAAATCACAAACCAAAACAGGCCCTTAAAGCTCACTTGCTAATAGTTTTCGAAGAAAAATGTGTCTCTTGGGCCAAGTTTTGATTCTTGAAAAGTTTCAAGCAATATTAAAATAAATGTCACATGACTTGAACAATTAAACGGGATCCAATTTTAGTAGCCCAGTGGCTCGGGCAATTAAATTTTGACATTTTATTCTCGTGCCAGGGAAATTTCTACATGGAACTAAGAAGAGATCTCTATAAATATCTCATCATAAGCCATACCAGGGCATTCAACAACTTCTCTGCTAAATCCATACCTGTGATCAAGCCACAATATGTCAGAAAGTGCAATAACAGTTATCCTGTTACAATAGATAGACACATGGAACCATATACACCAAGATGCCAATAACCTATAGGTCAAGATAAAATACCAACTCGTTCGATTTGGAAATACTTTGAAAAAATACATCTTTACACAATTTTTCCTTGTTCCTCTGTGTAGAAGGCAAAATGGTTAACGGAACACCAAATCTCAGTTAAGCTTTCTATGGACTTCTCAAGATTACCAGAAAGCCACAATCTGAAAGCACTTTCTAAATAAATTTTGGAAAAGCTAGTAAAGGCCCAAATTAATTCTTTTCTACACCATTAAGATTTATCCTACTCTTATCTTCTAGAACTCTATAGTGGTCCATCGTTCTATAGATGTTTTTTAGCTGGTACAATTATCTTACAATAGTAGAGGAGACGGAAGCCTCTCATGAAACGTCGGAAGACCTGTTACAGGGTCCTGCATCCAAATGAAAGGAAGCAACAAAATTAACAGAGATTCAATCAGAGGCGTATGCAGCCTATAAGGTTGGGGTTCAACTGAACCCCAAACTTTGGACGCGGAGCCTAAATTTATGTGTAAAAAATTATTAAAATTGCAATAAATAGTGGATATGAACCCTTAACTTTAAAAATATAATGGGTTCAATGCTAAAAATCTATAGATTGAATCCATAAAATTTAAATCTTGGATCCGCCTCTGGATTCAATAGGGGAGGGAGCACTACTCGCCTTTAACCACAACACCAGTGACCCCAAACAATTCAGTTTATGGTAATATGAATTGGCTACTGGTTTTTATTTTGCAAAATCTAGGTTCCATACAGTTTTCAGTTACCAAAAAAACCGAAATACCTGATCCCTGTTTCACTAAATAAACCAAAAAATTGAACCATGTGGTTCAGTGATCGGTTTGTCCCTTAAAGCCGAAAATCTAAACTGAGTGAATTCCCACCTCAAACTTCAAAGGGGAAATTTTGGAAAATTGTCATTGGCTGGAGTAAAGGACACACCGTAAAAGGAAGGGCACTCAGCTTCAGGTCCAGACTTCTCCACGAGCCCCAGTCCTCAGTGAAAAGTGGCCACATCCAATGGATGACATCATTCCAGCAAACCTACTATCAACAAGTATGCAAAAGCCACGACTCATACAATTGCTGTCTTTAGTCAAAGTAACAACAACATACCCAGTAAAATCCCATAAAGTGGGGTCCGGGGAGTGTAAGTGTACGCAGACCTTACCCCTACACCTTGGGAGGTAGAGAGGTTGTCTTTAGTCAAAGTAAATAAGACTAAAATGCAGGGAAGGACTACTATAACATTAACAACCTTACAGGGTTGAAACAAAGTTAAAGACCAATCAGCCGGTATTAGTATATAACTGCAGAAGCTTCTACCATGGGCACAAGATATGAAATGTAGTAGGGAGATTGAACTAGAATCACAGCGATAAGTCCATGTATTAACTCACCTGTACATTTTAAATGAAAATTGGAACTGATTTTCCCAGAGAAAGTAAACTAATATACTGTTGATTTGGTATTAATGACTAAGATTGAGATGTTGATTTGATATTGATGATTAAGATTGATAGCTTAATTTTAGGAATATATTGTATTGATGTGAATGATTAGGAATTGATTGTGTAATATTGTCTTTCCTTATTTAGTCTTAGAACTCATGTATAAGTACCCATTCTTATGGATTGTATATTCATTCAGAAATACAAGAAGCCCTTTCTTCTTGCTAAAAATCTTCATGGTATCAGAGCCATTGCTGCCTTTTTGAGGTGAGTTTTCTCCCTCGCAGCACTAGGGTTCCGTGTTTTATCAAAGAGGTCAAGTTTTTCTCTCTCTTTGTGGCTGTCCGCACAAAAAACTCCTCCCGTTCAGTTCGTTTCTGGATTATTTTTCTCTGTTGGGTCCCTGGAACATTCTGAGCCTATCCCTATCAGTTTTGATTTTTTCCGATCACCGGAATTAGGATTCCGGCGTGGCAGCCAACTTTCCGGCGATTTTTTTCTGGAATTTTTTTTTTCAATTCTCAGGTCATAGGCCTATTCTAACCCTTCCCATCCAGATAATATGGGTGACACTACTTCTGGAGAGACTTTGTCTCAAGATGAAGTTCAATATCTTCGCCGTCTTCTGAACAAACTTGGCTCTTCTAATGTTGCTAGCCCCAATTATGTGCAGTCAGGTATTGCTTTTAATGCTCAGCTTAATTGTTGGATTATTGATTCTGGTGCGAATAGACACATGACAGGCTCTTCTAAAGGCCTTCAAAATTACTCTCCTAGTCCCAAAGGAGATTATGTCAGAATAGCCAATGGCTCCCTAACCCCTGTCTCTGGAACAGGTTCAATCTTTTGTACTCCTGATATTACCTTATCATCCATTCTTCATGTGCCTGATTTTCCTATTAACCTATTATCTGTTAGCGCTATCACCAAAGAACTAAACTGTAGTGTCAAATTCTTTCCTGATTATTGTGTTTTTGAAGACCTTCATACAGGGAAGAAGATTGGCAGTGGTAGATTGCATGATGGCTTATATTTGATCGATGGAACTCGAGACTCTGGTCAGGCCTTTTTTGTAGGAAATAAGGATGTCAACCGAGAAATAATACAGTGGCATAGACGGTTGGGACACCCATCTTTTTTTGCTTTAAAAAAGTTATACCCTGGTTTATTTTCTAGAACTGAGTTTGAATCTTTGTCTTGTGATGCATGTGAATATGCCAAGCACACTAAAAACTCTTATCCTCTAAGTGACAATAAAAGCACAATTCCCTTTTCGACTATTCATTCTGATGTCTGGGGTCCTACTCAAACACTTTCTTTGTCTGGTAGTCGATGGTTTGTTACTTTTATCAATTGTTGCACTAGAATGACATGGGTATATCTGTTAAAAGACAAAAGTGAAGTTTTCTCCTGTTTTAAGTTTTCATAAGATGATTTGTACTCAGTTTGAGGCTAAGATAAAGATATTTCGAACTGACAATGGCACAGAATACATGGATAAAACTTTTGGAGCTTACTTGGAGTCTTTTGAGATAATGCATCAAACTAGTTGTCCTTATACTAGTGCACAAAATGGGGTTGCTGAAAGAAAAAATAGGCATTTGTTAGAAGTAGCAAGATCCCTTTTGTTTACTATGAATCTGCCGAAGCCTTACTGGGGGGATGCCATTCTAGTAGCTGCCTACCTTATCAATAGAATGCCACTTAAAACTCTTAATTTCCAGAGTCCTTTAGAAGCTTTAAAGGGTAAAAATGACTATAATGTTCCTCCAAAGATATTTGGGTGTGTTTGCTTTGTTCACGCTAGGAACTCTAGGAAACTTGAACCTAGAGCTCTTAAATGTGTTTTTATTGGGTATTCTCCAACACAGAAAGCGTACAAATGTTATCACTCTCCTTCTAGGAGATTCTTTGTCAGTATGGATGTTACCTTTCGGGAATTTGAGCCCTATTTCAGTATTACACCATCACCTCTTCAGGGGGAGAATTATAAGGAAGAAGAGATGGTTTTTCCTAGTTCTATTGTTGAAACTACTGCCACAAGGGAAAGTGAAATTGGAGAAAGAATTCAGGGGGAGACTATTGAAACTACTGCCATAAAAGAAAGTGAAAGAATTCAGGGGGAGACTGTTGGGCGTTTGGATAGGCCTGATTTGATTACTTACTCAAGGAGAAATAGAGCAGAAGAAGCCATCATGCAACCTGCCGAAGCCGAACCTTCTTCTTCTGGTGAATTATCTATACTTCCTAATGAGTTAGATTTGCCTATTACTCACAGGAAAGGAGTCAGATCTTGCACTCAACACCCTTTATCTAACTTTGTTTCCTATAATTCTTTATCGCCCTCCTATAGAGCCTTTTCCTTGTCTATTTCCTCTGTGTCTATTCCCCAGAATTGGAGGTAAGCTTTTGCAGATTCTAAGTGGAAGCAAGCTATGATGGAAGAAATGAAGGCCTTATCAAAGAATGAGACTTGGGAACTTGTCGCATCACCACCAGACAAGAAGTTGGTTGGTTGCAAATGGGTCTTCACTGTAAAACATAAAGTTGATGGTTCCATTGAAAGGTTCAAAGCAAGATTGGTGGCTAAAGGATTCACTCAGACTTTTGGAGTGGATTATCAAGAGACATTTGCTCCTGTTGCAAAAATGAATACTATTAGAATTCTTCTATCTTGTGCAGCTAATCTTGACTGGGACTTGCAACAGTTTGATGTGAAGAATGCATTTCTTCATGGAGACTTAGAAGAAGAGGTGTACATGGAGATTCCTCCTGGTTTTGGTACTGAACAAAGTCAAGGAAAGGTATGCAGACTGAAGAAAGCCTTGTACGGATTGAAGCAATCTCCTAGAGCGGTTGCAAACCAGTAGAATCACCCATTGAAAGCAATCACAAACTACAAAGCGGAGTTGGAAAGTCAGTTGATAAAGAGAGATATCAGAGGCTAGTTGGAAGACTCATTTATCTCTCTCACACTAGACCAGACATAGCCTATTCAGTCAGCCTAGTGAGTCAATTTATGCATGATCCTCGAGATCCTCATATGCAAGCTGTCTTTCACATCTTGCGGTATCTGAAGTCTGCTCCAGGAAAAGGTCTACTTTACTCCATACATGGTCACCTCCAAATAGAAGCCTTTACCGATGCAGATTGGGCTGGGTCTTTAGATGACAGAAGGTCTACATCCGGTTACTGTACACTCGTAGGAGGAAACTTGATCACTTGGAGAAGCAAGAAGCAAAGTGTAGTTGCTAGATCAAGTGCGGAGGCAGAATATAGAGCTATGGCCCAGGGTGTTTGCGAACTTTTGTGGTTACAAAAGTTACTAGAAGAATTGAGATTGTCTGAAAAAAAGAAACTTTTCTTGTATTGTGACAACAAGGCTGCAATCAGTATAGCTCGAAATCCAGTCCAGCATGACCGAACAAAGCACGTTGAAATTGATCGACACTTCATCAAAGAAAAAGTCACAAGTGGTGTCTTGAGTTTATTCCACGTGTCATCAGAAAAACAACTAGCTGATGTGTTTACTAAAGGCCTCAACAAACGGACTTTTCATACACTGGTTTGCAAGTTGGGCATGTGCGACATCTTTGCACCAACTTGAGGGGGAGTGTTGATTTGGTATTAATGACTAAGATTGAGATGTTGATTTGATATTGATGATTAAGATTGATAGCTTAATTTTAGGAATATATTGTATTGATGTGAATGATTAGGAATTGATTGTGTAATATTGTCTTTCCTTATTTAGTCTTAGAACTCATGTATAAGTACCCATTCTTATGGATTGTATATTCATTCAGAAATACAAGAAGCCCTTTCTTCTTGCTAAAAATCTTCATATACCAAGTGGCTACAGAATTCATCAAGTACCTTATCAGCAGGAGCGTTCTGAAGATGGTTATATAAATCTGGATTCTCTTTGCTAAATTGCCGTTCAAATGATGAAGGAGCACTACATTGAATGAGAGGACGAGCTAAAAGTCAGAAAAACAAGCAATACAGCTTCTGCATTAGTACCCAAACTAAGGATCCAGAAATTTCAAATGCCCAAGATGCTTTAGAATGAACAGATGAAAGATGAGCAAATTTTACACATAAGTAAGGTATTCATGAGTTAAAATGCTTGGAGTTCCTGATATTCCTAAACAGGTCTACCTTACTAGTTAGAAGGAAAATAAGTGTATGTACAGAACAAGAAGTTCATCGAGAGATATTCATCAAGTTCATTGCCATATGGAGCAAGTCCATGGTATACCAATGAACAAGTTGAAGGAGCCATAAATTGTTGTAACTTGTAATGCATACTTGAAGAAAAGAGGTGAAGACAATAAGATTGTTATGGAAAGAAGCAAATTAAGGAAGTTTCTCTTGCTACCTATAGGGAACAACATAAGGAGCAACCACAACGCAACGGACCTGAAAAAGCTCTGCAAGACTCCAACCTTCCTGGAACTCAAGTAATAGAGGGGAAAAAAGAAAGCAGTGTGACTTTCACAATATGAATTCTCACAAAACTCTCACAGTTAATCCACAGTTCTGATATTTTTGCAAAATTTCACTGAGATTATATACCATTTAAATCTGTTCCACTCTGCTCTATTTTTCTTCTCACTATTTTAACGCCATAGGCACTCATCTAATTGACAATGACTTTACTACCATACATACAAGTGAAAGCAATTCACACCCTCCCCCCTCCCCTCCACATCCACCTCCCCCAAACTGTCTACCCTTGTAAGGGGATAGACTCTCCAAGCTCATTTTGATGAAAGGAAATCTCCTCTCCTAAAACAAACACTAAAAGGGATAAAGAACAATTAAATGCCCAGAGAATTTACCAGAGCAAAGAAATTAATAACAACAACATCACCCTCCACTGAGCCATCTCCAAAGATATCCTCAATGATCGAAGTACATTCATACCTATGCTTCTGGGTAATTTCCCTTTTGTGGACAGAAAAGGACAACTCTGTCTTACCTGATCATAAAAGTAGCTATAAGAACTTGTCAACATACTGAAACTGGTTGTCATATTTGCATAAGAGTTGTTGTTGAAAATGAGAATAGAACTTGTATCCAAGGCATAAGCTGAGTACCATGCAGTACTTGACTCGTGGAGATTAGGATATGAATAAACATAATTTTTAGATAAGGAAAAAGTATAGATAAGGAAAAAGTAAGTAAAGACAAGAATAAACATAATCAAACTGGGAAAAAGTGACATACCATGGTGTTCAAGAGGGGAAACAACAGGTGGCGATGAAACTGGTATATCCATAACTTTATTTGCTCTCAAGTGCACCCTCAAGTTCTGTCAGGAAAAAAAGGAAATAAAAGAAAACTCTGAAGCATTCAGCCTCAACTTTCTGACATTTCACATATTTATTATGCTACAAGAAAAAAGGAATTTGGCTGCCATATCCAGCCTAAAGGTTAAATTATCTGGGTTTCTTTCCAGGGCTTGCTGAAATCAACCGAGACGACATTATTTCAACACAAATACATGCAAAGAAGAAAAACAACATGCCAAGAAGCACTCTCCGCTTAAATTTGTGGCAACAAGAAATAGATGAGAACTGTTGTGCTTTGCTAACCTTATGAGCTGAATGAGTTATAAAAACAACTTGATATTGCTCCTGATCACAAGCAAAAGCTGCAGCAACAGCCTGTTCATCAAGTCATTTATTAAAAATATATCCAGTTCATGGACCAAGGAAAAGAAAACCTCTATATAGGTAATTTATGTTTCATGCAAACATTTTTAACTAAATCCAACGTCTAATGAGAATGGAGAAGGGAATATACAAGGCCCCTCATGAAATTCAGCACTAGAAGATAATCCAAAACTTTGTGCCTACAGCTTCAGTATCTATAGAAGCCAGTACAGCATAAATCCAGAAATAGAAACTACATGAACTTGATCATAGTTCAACTCAATTTAATATCTAACTGGTTTTGCACATCTTCTCTACTATATGATAAACAAACATTGTCCAAAAAGCAAACCTTATGAGTACACTTATACTTCTAATCAGTTGAACTAGAAATTCATTAGTTACGTCCTGTCAATTTACACAGAGAACTCGCATAGTTCCGGTTCCCGTTAAACATAGCTCTGAATGTATCCCATAGTTCTCGACATTATTAGTGGACATTTTGAGGGTGAAGATCTCCACTGGAAACACCATAGATATGGCCAATTTGCTTTGCTTTTCTAGTTTCTTTCATTTCAAATACAAAATGAGTTGCTATCTCTGTAGCATTTTCTTTTGTTGCCTAAACACTTTTTGTTTTTCCAATAATACAATCAGTTAAGTCGTTAACCATGCAGCATACTGAATGTGTATATGGTAGATCACATGATCTTCTGTTTCTAACCACATTACATACACTATTACATCTGAAATAAAGTTAAGTTCTGACAACAGAATTATGTTTCCTCACATCTAATTCATAGGTTTGCTCATTGTTTTCTAGAATGTTGCTGGAATATCAAAAATAAAGTTTAGCAGCATCCAATTGAATGAGAATTAGTAATCTTTCTCTCAAAATTCAAAAGTCACAATTCTTGCCACTATGGGTAGCAAAACAGATACATAGGTTAGCTTTTGAATGGAGTAAAATATTCTTCTTGGACAACGTCAGGGCAGGGACGGAGCCAGTAAGGGGGCAAGGGGGTCCGCCAAAAAAAATACTACATATACCGTGTTAAAATTATTAAGTATTTTTTTTTATGTATATATAGTAGCCGATGTTGAAGCCCTTAGACTTCTTCGTGGATGCCCCATTGGGTCAGGGGCAAGAAATTATTTCAAGATTGAAGTGAAATAATTAAATCTTGGATAAAATTCCAACTAGTTGCAATAATAAATATGATAGCATTGTTACTTACAGCAAGAGGGTAGACATCGCCTTTAGTTCCAAAAGCCATGAAGACAGCCGTTGGTTTGTTCCTCATCTTTCTTTGCCCCCACAAATCAAAACGGTAACTTGATTCAGTTTAGGCCTTAATCAGAAAAGAATTATCTTTTTCGCCTTTATTCTTATTATATATATATTATGAGAAGTTAAGACGGTGAAAGAAGAATAGTATTAAGGTGAAATCAAATACTTCTGCTGTCCATTTTTACTGTATTGGCTTATACGCCCACTCATAAATACAATGACCTTACTATATCACTCATTACTAAGTTCATTTAATAATTGAAATTAATTAATCATACTTTAAGAATTTACCGTCTCTAATAATTTTTTGAAATTTTCAACCCAATAATTAATAATAAAGATAATATAAGAAAAAAATGATAATTATCTCTTGATTTTTCAATTTGAACAAATAAAAATAGTCACTATTTTTAATATAGAGGATTAGTAGAAATAAACAGAGATAGTAATAAGGATAAAACATGGAGTAACAAATAAAATGAATAAGATGAAGTAGCACCTGAGAACTTTTTCCTAAAAAATTGTAGTTTTGATATCAGTTTTTGATGGGCGCAAAAAAAATTAGATATTGATCAACAGGACAAAATTGACTCCGGCTCACTTTCGATAACATTAATTTATTTTTACTCTATCCTAGAAAGGGTCGATTCCCTAGGTATTGTTCAATTTAAATTCATTATTTACCCTTAGTAAGATGAGTTTTTAAGATTTTACTTGATATAAAGTTATCTTTTACTATTATAATATTAAAAGACGATCGGATATGACTAATCATTAAAGGTAGTATGCAATTTTGGTATTTAAAAAATAAACAACACAATAAATATTCTGTCACAATTTTATTTGATCAAAGATGTTTAGAAAACCATACTCAAGAAGAGTCGTTTAACTCCTCACTTACAACATTTCTTCCGATTCATTTTAAGTGATTTTTAAAGATTTAGCACACTCATTAGAAATTTTAATTAATAATATTAATTAAATGAATTATTTTACTGAAATATCGTTGTCTCTCTTCAAAGACTTCTTCGGACTTTGTTCATCATTTACTATTAGATACGGGTAATTTTGTGTTAGTATCCTTTTTAATTCTTAAAAAAAGACATTTTGAACCAAATTTAGAAGACTCAAAAATCACCTTAGTGGGTGGAAGGAAGGAAGTAACATTATTATATGAAATAAAACTTAGATAACGTTGGTCAAGGGCATGTCAACATTTATAGATTTTGCTTGCAAACTTACACAAACGACAACACTTTGGGATTTTTTTTTAGGCATAGATACACTTTTGTTAATTATATTTCGTAACTACAGTAACATGTATTCAAATGCAACTGTATTCCAATTCGGCTGTATTTCGCTATATTCAACTCGAATGTATTTAATTTGGTTGTATTCATTTGTAACAACTTTTACATTATATTCAACTTATTGTATTTAAATCCGGTTGTATTCAAATAACATAAATGCAAACAAATACAGGGGCATTCAGCTGTATTCAAAATTCATTGTATTCATTTCTATACAAAAAAAGAAATCTCCTTCGAAATACAAGCGAAAAATACATAAAGAAACACTCTATTTTACGCTAAAAAAATAACGAATACACTCAGATCTGAGATACAAGAAAAAAATACACTCAAATTTGAGATACAAGAAATAAAATACACTCAGATCTTAAAATACATCGCCGAAGATTTTTCCATCGGCGCCATCGTGCCGTAAGGATCCAACAAGAAACTATTTCTTTCTATGTATTCAACACAAAAACAAATACATCTCAAGCAACAACAATGCTAAATACTCACATCTGAGCAAAATACACTTTTGTTCTCCCTCCTCTTCTACGGCCATAAAAAATTCTAAATACCTTTTCCAATTTCAAACGCTACTTCAACCATATATATCCAAACAACTACTAAATGTGGAATAGTATCGAGCAATAGGCATTTAAGCAGCAATAAGCTGATGAAGCTCAATTTCTCATCGAAAAATAGGAAGAACGCACATAAGTCGTAGTCAGATCCGGCAACGGCGAAGCCCAGATGACCGGCGGTGGCTGGCCGACGGAGAAGAGAGAATGAAAAAGGAGAGAGAGCTAAGGGAGAAGAGAGAGACAGAGAGGGAGTTGAGGGAAAAGATTGATACAATTGAATAAGAGAAGATGAATTTTGAATAGTTACCTTGTGTAACTAAAATACAACATTTAGCTGCTAGATGTAATTAAACTAAAGTATAGTTACTAAATATAAATATCTATATATGTTCTCTACGCTACATAAAATTCGCTTAAAACTATTGACTTGTTTGTTAAAAGCAACTAGTTGAAGATTGCAGCGTATTTGATCAAACATTGCAAATGGTAAAAATGGAAATTTTGTAGTCAAAATCATTTTCCATCCTTGAAAGTTGAACAAAGCAAGTACATAATTGTCCCAAAAGAATGATTAAGTAGTTGGAGAATAAGAGTACAAATCAGAGGTCACATGTTCATATCCTAACGAGTAACGACATCCCTCAATATAATCCCATCTATGTTAGTTTTGGGGAACAAACTGTGCTGATGATAAGAATACCCAGTTTGTCTTATTATACTTCAGAAATTGAGGAAAAGTAACAAGCAATAGTTGTCCCTCCAAAATTATGGTTAAAAATACCTTGAGTTTTCTTGCCTTTTTGCGAGTCTATTGCTCATGTACTATCTTTCTCGTTGCCCTCTTGCTTACAAAAGAGTCCAATTTCTCTGGTGGTTTTTATCTTGTCTATTTATAGGACTGCTCCTAGAAATACTGTGTTTATCATTATGGATTGAATTGTTATGGATGCAATTTGATCATATTTAGATTTATATATAGACGACAGAAGGATCTGCAACGATCCTTGATTAAATTTTCTTTAGGACTTTGTTCTTGATTTAATTTTTTTTTTTTTGGGGATAATTATTGCAACATTTACCTTTTGAGTCTTGCACGCCGTTGAAAATCAACCATATGTTATTCGCGTGGAGTTAAAACATTAGAAAAGTAATTTTAAAGACCATCATTGATTACTTATTGTGCTTAATTTTTCTTTCAAGAATCAATATGCCATTATGTACTGATCATTAATTTGCTCATCTGAGGATAAATGGAGATGAAAGAACCAAATACTTTCTCCATGTAAAGACTAGACAAAGAATATATAAGGATCTTCCTTATTACTTGCTACATATTAGTGGTGGTGGTAAATGAGCGGGTTGAAAATGGATCAAACAAAAAGGGATCACGAACCAACTCGCTCATACTTCATATGGGTCAAAACGGATTGAGTGACTAATGGGTGTGGTCACTTTTTTTCTCAGGTTGACCATTAGATTTTTGAGAGTCCACCTAGTTAAATCATCACAAAAGGGAGAGGCTAAGCCAGAACATCTGTGTAGAAACTGCATCTGAAGACAGACAGAGAAGTTTACCCTTTGTCATTATAAGCTTCAAACATACTCCAGTAGCAGATAACGAACATGATGCGTGTGTGTGTGTGTGTTGGTGGGTGTGTGAGAACCTTAAAAGCAGCAAGACAAATAATGCACTACTTAATAAGTTTGACATACGCACTGAAAACGTCAGAACTCACAAGTGCAATGAATAATGTTTTCACTAGATTAAGTTGATTGAATCAAGATTGATTTTGCAAGAGAAGGGGAACAGTGAAAAACAGCCAACATAAGCTTAAAGCAACACACTGAGACATTGACTGCTAGTTCTTATATATCTATGTATCCAGGCAAAGGACTCCCTCCTGTTTCTTATGTACTGAAAATGCCGTGCCTCATTCACATTCGAGTAAACCAGCAAGCAAGGGAAATACCATTATTACTAGTATCAATTTTTCAAAAACAAACATATCTAGTATGTTCAAACATTTCCAATGCTGGATAGGAAGTTAAAAAGAGAGATCTGGCACGAAGACACCTGATGTGTCAAAGAGCTGGAAGACAATGCAGTTGATAGAGCTGAAAATTAAGACAAGCATATGCTTCCTAGAATGATCATCTTTAGATTGGATTTTCTCAATTACTTACTAGGCAAACAAGAACAAACTCATAGCTGCGGATAAGAAAGAGCCACTGAGATTCTTTGATACACCGCTTCATAAAATTTAGATTAAATGCTAGCTTTACTGAACCATTAAGACCAGCAAAGCTACGTCTCTCAGGCACCATGTGTTGCATTTCCACTTAGCAGTTGTGAAGTTTATAACCAAATTCTACATCCATGCAAGAGTGTCATAAGAAAAAATCCCTACAGTATCATGCCACTAAATGGATACAAGAAGATTATGCACACAACTAAGATCAGCATTCTTCCCCTCTTCCCATGTCAACAAACACATTTTTCGGCATCACAGAGCAGTACACAAAGCCAGTGATATTCTATAAATATGCATGTGTAATATGTTAGTAATCCTAAATACGAAACAAGTATTTTTACATCAGTAAGCATGATGAGAAGAGCTTAAATGAAGCCAGATAATGAAGATCCATGGAGTCGCCCCAATTTGCTTGACAATAGTGGTTGTTATTTGGTCAGTAAGCATGACATAAAGGAAAAACCATTCCCTAGATACACGAAATTGGGTCAATGGCGACAGATAAATGTGCAAGATGGTAAGATAGAAAAAATAAGTGTCGTTGCTGCATCTCAATAGCAAGGAAACTCTCGCCTGAAAGAGTTAACGTTCATAACTGAGTCCATTAAACAATAAAACAATAGCTAAGACAGAAGTCCATAATAGCATATCTCTGCGAAACAAGGAAATCTTGTTTAGATGAATCAATATCATCTTACAAAAAAATTGCATGTTGGTTTTTCAGGACTAACGTTGAGATAAGGACCTCTTAAATTGACGATTAAAGAGCCATGAAAAAAAAATGAGAATATTCATGATTTGGCAACTCACTAAGGTGTGTTCGAACAGTCTATTGGGAAGTTTTTGGAAACTGATTTTCTTTTCACTTTCTTTCTGGAAAAGAAGGTGATTAAAAAGTAAATTAACTCACAAGAAGAGGGTCAAAGTGATAATATTTAGAATTTGGGGGCTATTGTAGAAGTTGGTTCAATTTTGGTTTGAGTAAAAAAAACAAAACAACCAACAAGAGGTTGTTTTTTTTCGTTTTCTTTTGAAAAATGTTTGTTTGTTCTTCTAGAGAACAATTTTGTCTTAATCTTTTAGAAATCTTTTATTTTACAGTGCCAACATTGCCTTAAGACGCTTGAGATTTCGCGAACCGTACGGCTCGGTGATTTTCGGGTGCAGCAGAATATCAGAATCAACGAGCCAAAGACTTTGAGAAAATTTGCAAGGAAATAGCCACTCTATGTTAATATCTATATCTTCTCCATTTAATTCACGAGTGAGGAATGCTCACCAAATTGGAAATCTATCCAATTATCAGATACGCAGCCACCTGTATGGACTTCAACTTTCACCTGCAGAGTGTTAATGAGATCATCTTATATTTAGGCAAAACTATTTATTTGATTATTGTACACTAGCAAGGGGAAACAAATGGCAAAAAGCAATAAATGCAAATAAACTGAATGTAGTCCTTCTTTCTTGCCTTAAGATTTGTTGCTTAACAAGCCTTGACCGCTAGACTAAAGGCCTAAAATCATCAAGATTCACAAAATCCAGCTTTTACCCCACCCACTCCACCCCCTAATCCCCACCCCCTTTTCTTTCAATAGAGAATCTAAGACTTCTCTGGTTGGATTTATAGTGTAAATAGTTGAGAGATTACAATAATCAAAGTTGATGAGCTGTCATAAAGGGAAACAGCATAGTTCAGAATAGATCGATGTTAATGACAAGTCGATCTTCTTTTTTTGAGGAAGGTAAACTGAAAACTCTATCATGATTCATCTATTTCCATGGGAATGACCAGCTGTAGTTAACCGATTTCTTTTCCGTTTATGTATATCTTGTGATTTGTCACCTCACTGACTCACTCAGACATTTTAGATTTAGAAAGCAAATCGCACTCCCTTGGTTTAGCAGCAGCACGTTCAACCTGATTTGAACTTGAATCATTCAGAACCAGATTTTATGGGTAGAGAAGGGCCATGTTTCCATTGTGGCATCGAGCGTAAGTTCTATTGACCACCTATATATCCCACCTTTTATGTTTATCAATAATCCTATGCTTTACAGGATACTTGATTTAGTGATGCTTAGATTTTATGTGCCTGATGTTACAACAAATAAACTTTGAAGACTCACATGCATGAAACACTAAATACCCAAATTTCCCTAAGTTGCCTATCTGTTAAACATAAAACATGGAGTATTTTGATTCTCTCACCTCGAGCCAAATGTTAATTGATTTTCAACACAGCAGCCATTAGTCTAACAGGAACTAAGATCATCTAGGATAACTTGCAGATTCGGTCCCCAAACCCTGGCATCCATGCACATCTAGTCCCCATTTATTTAATCTTTTGACAACTGTGGTCCTTAAGTTCTAGATGATGTATATTCTGAACTTTCTGAGAAAAAGTTATTCATAGACAGTTGGATTCATAATGGCAAGTAACAAGGAGGGGAAAAGGTCCTGAATACACGCATGCTATTTTCGAGCTACTTTCACTCGAGATAAAACTTCCTTCACACGGTTGTCCCGAGTCCACACATTGAAGAAACTTAAAGACCATAAACAAAGAAGTTTATATTTGTTCACCGAGTGTTCAAAGGCCAGGATAGTCATCAGCAATCTATCCAATTATAATGTTCACACCATGTAATAAGTCTTTAATTGCATACTTGTCATGGCTATAATCCAGTTTCTTTGATACTATGACAAGGCATGGATCTGGACAACTCTTTTCCTTCAAGATGGGAGTGATGAAACCAAAATAAAAGACAATGACATCGTTAACATATTTCTATTTGACATGTGGTCTTCTAATAGTAAGATATCCTTTAAGATCCTGCAGGTTCTCAAACCATTAACAGACTTGCAGTACTGAAAGCTAGATTTGAGAGGAAGAAATGCAAGCAGGTGCCACACAGCTAGAGGAGATATGAATAAACTGAAGTGAATATGCTTGACACTGTATCTATAACTATAGAAACTCTTTAAAATATCATGCAATTAAATGCAAGTTTGCCAAGAGATTAACTATTTTGCATGGTTCCTTAACATATCAAGCAAATCCTTTTCAATCTTTCCGCCATCAAGCTCAAAATTTGACTATTTTGTATGGTTCCTTAACACGGCGATGAACATGTGAGTACAAAAACAGTTGACACATCCTAAAAGTCGATGCATGTTTCACATAAAGACATTTCCCCTTGTCTTGTCAAAAGAATTCCCCGCTAAACCTACCCTGTTTCGGGACGCTCTCGTGCAATACATTCTATGCCTTTTTACAAAAAATCTTAATAGTCAATGATCATTGTGCTTTAGTTTCTGAGATAAGTTTCCGACCTGTAAGAACGTGTTCATATTTTGTCCCAGTTTAAACACTAACTAATTGTGAACTCAAACAGAAACCCCCCTTTGGAGAACTGGGCCATCTGGAAAACCAGTGCTCTGCAATGCATGTGGATCAAGATGGCGGACTAGGGGGACGCTAGATGACTATATTCCCAAACACGCAAACAGAGAAATACAGAGCTATCAGTTACCTTCTGAGATGAAGCCGCGTCTCTTAGCTCGTGATGACCAAAAGCTAGAAGTTGGAGTAGAGGTTGCTGGACAGAATGGCTCTTCAGCTTGTCTTGACAAGGCAATGAATAACATATCAAGCTTCGGTTCAGCAGGATCGTCATCAGACAATTGCATGCAGATGGAAGAAACAAATGGTAAAATAGTTTCAATTATATATAGAGCACTTAACTTGTCTCGGCAAATATGATGCACGTTCTGAATCAAACGCTTCCTTAAGCATAAAGGTTACAAAAATATGGAAAACCAATACCTTCCTATTCAATTTCTGGACAATTTCTTTCTGTTTTGATTGGTAGTAAGCCCAAAACTCTTAGTCTCAAAGAAAATTATGAAATAGATGAAATCAGGAAACCAAATCATTCTAGATGCACCTTCCCAAAAAGTAATCATGCAGTGCATAGTCTTCTGATTCAACAAAAAAAAAGAGGGGGGGGGGGGGGCGAAAATGGGGGAAGAATCTACAGACCTTACATACCAAATTTAACAGTGAAACAAAAAATTTCATCAGCATTCTCCCACTTTCCAAGTGGTTGTTTTATGTTCGGATTTCACTAGTATCTAATACTCAAAAGAATCACTTACACCATGAGCTCTAAGACAACTTGATAAGCAAGTTTCAAGATTCACGATACTTAGATTTATTTTTACGCAGGAAATTCCTTTCGTTTCCCGATTATTGTGATGTCTTTTCAAATTATGCAATGTCAAATCACATTCAGGGTTTTACCAAACAAGCAGTAGGGAAGCAATCACTACATGATACTCTATAAACAAAATATTGGCTTTCTTTCTCGCTCATAGGCCATTAATTATAGTGTCTCCCCTAAGCTTCAAAAACTTACTTTGTTTTACACAATGAACTGACATTGACAAATTTTAGGTAATTTGGATTTTCAATAAAGATATGAACTGACCAGTGCAACTATACTTTAACCATACAGATAATAAAAGCTTAACCCCCAAAAAAGATTTATTATATTAATACCTTATTGTTTTATGTGCACTAACGTTCACCTTTTGTTAGGAGAAGCAGACAAATATCCTCTCTGGAATCCCGACAATGTCCCAAGAAGAAAGAGATCAGAGCTTAGACAACACATTTTGTCACCTGTGGAAAGACTCCAGAGGCAACTTTTTAACATTCTACAGGAACCGGGCTCTGAAAATATATTTGCTGATGATGACAATATTATAATTTATGGAAAGACCAGAAACATTCCTCCAAATGAGATTGGTCTTGGAGCTGTGCTGCTTGTATCACCAACTACTGCTACAGAACGCTCAACAGCTCTATCTCCAATGGAAGAAGATAATGCCTCTTCCTCAATGAATGTTCCTGTAAAAAATTCATATCTGTAAGTTCATTTTGAGATGCATGCATAAGGTTCAAGCTGGTATGGGAAGCCAACTCTTATAGTCTAGCTAGTGCAATGTTGGTTAAAAACAATTTGGGCTGTTCCAATTCATTGGATGTTCCCAATGGCAACACACAACAACTTGGGTGTTTTTTTTTTTTTAACAGAAACGACAATTTGAGTGTTTTGAGACCATCTAGTTGCCAGTTCTGCATAAATATGTTCACTATGTTGATTCTATTTTTCGGGTGCATTTAATATGTCAATTGTGATGTCAGTCACCACGTGCTTACCTACAAGTTTGTTAGTTTGTGTGGACTCCATGGTAGACTTACATTGTAACATCTCAAAGGGCATTTGACTTACATATGCTTGTCATTATAACTGTAATGGCTTGCATTATACTTTGTTTCAGGATAAACAATAATGTACTAGATCATGTGGCTATGCAAAATGATACTACTGGAAATGAGAGTGGAAAAGCAAAGGCATGTGAAAATAGACACGCTCTACCTCATATGGATACTACATCAAGGGTATGTCAAAATTGTTCTCTAAGATGCTGCTGCTATTGAATCTTCTTCTGTATACGGAGATAAAGGTCCGATTAATGAAGAAATAGGTATATACAACAACGTACCCAGTGTAATTCCACAAGTGGGGTCTGGGGAGGGTAGAGTGTTTAGAGTGTACGCAGAACTTACCCCTACCTTGGAAGGTAGAGAGGTTGTTTCTGATAGACCCTCGGCTCAAAGAAAAGCAACCAAAGCTGTCGGGAAAAAGAAATGATATAAGTAAAGAAGTAATGGCAAAATACGGTATAAAGAATGACAAAGCATTAAAAAAAAAAAAGGACAATACCATAACTACCACAAAATCATACGATAATCGAAGTACAAGAAACACAGATAATACTAGAAATCTAAGAGCAAGACACTACAAAAATAATAATACAACTACAAGTGTGAAAAGAGAAGTGTGACAATGCTCAACTACCTACTAGCCTTCTACCCTAATTCGTGTCCTCCATAACCTCATATCTAAGGTCATGTCCTCGGTGAGATGAAACTGCGTCATGTCTTGTTAATCACTTCTCCCCAATTCTCCTTCGGCCTACCTCTACCCCTCCTGAAACCATCCAAAGCCAACCTCTCACGCCTCCGCACTGGGACATCCATGCATCTCCTCTTCACATGACTGAACAATTTCAACCTCGCTTCCCTCATCTTGTCCTCCACCGAGGCCGCCCCTCCTCCCTCCCCCCCCTCCCCCCCCCCCGGGTCCCCAATCTCTTCATTTCTAATCCTATCTCTCCTTGTATGCCCACACGAGGAAATAGGTCAACTTTAGAATAAGGCATGCTCAACCACAAAAAGCTTGAAAACTAAGTGGTCCAAAAAGTTTCTTCGATCTCTTATAACAAGTCGATAAGCCACTACACCTTCCAATAATATTTACACTAAAGAGAAGTTAGCGAGCCATCAATACAAAATCCAGGAGCAATCACAAATGCCCTCAAGTAGCAACATAGCACTCTTCAAAATAGATCTATACTCTTATATGACTTGTTAAACTTTGAAGTAATTAAGAAGTAGACACAGTAAAAGCAAAAAGACAACACTCTTTTGTGACATTCATGATTCAACTACCTATACTGCTACAGTAGTAACAAGCATTGCAGAAACCGAAAAAATGGATCGACTATTCACAACCATAAAACTTCTTAGAAGGCCTGAAGTACTAAAATAAAAGAAAGGAGCAAAGAGAGTAAAATATATTACTCCTTAGAAAATGAAAATGGGACGTCGGAAAAACTGAGAACGTTAAAATCCCTGTCATTCTTTTGAACAGTGGCAGAGCAATGTAAATGATGATAGCTGAAAATATAAGGAAACAATGGTTATCGATTCATGGGACTGGATAAGCATATCTCCAAGCGTCATACAACTGAAAAAGGCTACTTTTGGTTTGTACCTTTGTTTAGTTTTGTTTGAAACTTAGGATGATCAATATACAAAATTAATTATCTCGCCGAAAAAGGAAGTAGAATTGGCGGGAGAGATAATTTTTTTCAAAAAAAAAAAAAAAAAAAAAAAAAAAAGATAAATGGTGGAACGAATATTTTCAACCATATACTACCTAGTGTGCTCCCTAATCCTGAAAGGAGTCCCCTCCTAATTTAAGAATCAGTTGACAATATTAGTCTAGTAAAAAACAATTTAATCAATATCAGACGTCCCTCTTAACCGAAAAAGATCGGGAACATTAGACATTTATATACTACTACCTTAAATCCTATTTAAATGTCATTTAAGCTCTTGGCACAAACATTAAGAAAACCATTTAATAACATTTATTATATGGGTTACTTGACTAAGTTACCCTTTATATCTCTTCAAATTACCCGTTATCTTTCCACAAACTTGTTAGATCATTTATTGGAGCAAGGGTAGATTTGGAAAAAAAACAATTAAGCCTTCTTGACTACCCAAAGTGACACTTAAGTAGCAAATTTGAAAGGCGAAAACGACATTTAAAATGAACCGAGGTAGCCCCATTTCTTTTCTTTTTTCTTCATAGTACTATTTCTTTGATATGGTAAACTTACCAGCACCACCACCCCAACTAAACCCCATACACAACAGCCCAATAGCAGCTCTTTTTCTCACATTGCTCCATCAGTGACTCAAACCTCATGTTATCTTGGAAGGTGGAGGGTCCTTACCATTAGACCACCCCTCCGTTGTCACATTTATATACTACCTATAGAAAGAGCTTTTAGGAGTTATATGTTACATGTAGTAGTCAGGTTCCGTGCTCAATGTTGCTCTCTTCCCATCACACCTCATTTCTAACATTGAAGTCCTTCTATGCCATTTCAATTAAATGCTTTCCGAATGTATCAGCTCACATGCAAGCCTCACTTCTATCATGAAAATTGTAAACACAATTGACAGAAGGAAAGATTAAACTACTAATTGTTGTTGAAGTGTGTGACCATGTCATCTAAAAGATTAAGTCGCTAGAGATAGCACAACTTTATTTACTTAAGTTATATCTTCGACACACCCCTTCACATATGGGCTCCGAGCACATGAATTTTTTTTTAATTATGGGTGACAGTAAGACTCGAATCCTGGACCTCTGTCCGCTTTAATGCCATGTTGAAGTGTGTGACCATCTCATCTAAAAGCTTAAGCAATTAGAGAAAGTACACTTTTACAACAACAACAACAACAACCCAGTGAAATCCCACAACGTGGGGTCTAGATATGGAAATGAAATAACGCAAGCGACACAGATAACATAGGATAATCAAAGCACAGAAAATAACAGATAATAGCAGAAATTAGAGCACAAGAAATTATACTGCGATAATGCGACTACTAACAAGACAGGATAACGAAACTATATACTAACATTCTACCCTAATCTGGGTCCTCCAAACCCTCCTATCTAAGATCATGTCCTCGGTAAGCTGTAACTGCGTCATGTCGTGTCTAATTACCTCTCCCCAATACTTTTTCGGCCTACCCCTACCTCGCCTGAAACCATCCATGGCAAACCTCTCACACCTCCGCACTGGGGCATCTGTGTCTCTCCTCTTCACATGCCCAAACCATCTCAATCTCGCTTCTCGCATCTTGTCTTCCACCGAGGCCACTCTCACCTTGTCCCGAATATCCTCATTCCTAATCCTGTCACTCCTGGTGTGGCCACACATCCATCTCAACATTCTCATCTCGGCAACATTCATCTTTTGAATGTGAGATATCTTAACTGGCCAACACTCCGCCCTATACAACATAGTCGGTCTAACCACCACTTTGTAGAACTTGCCCTTAAGTTGTGGTGGCATCTTCTTATTACATAGCACTCCGGAAGCAAGCCTCTATTTCATCCACCCTGCCCCAATACGATGTGTGACATCATCGTCAATCTCCCCGCTGCCTTGCATAATAGACCCAAGATACTTGAAACTACTTTTCTTCTGGACGGCCTGGGTACCAAGCCTCACTTCCAAGCCAGCCTCCTGAGGTGCTTCACTAAACTTACACTCTAAGTACTCTGTCTTGGTCCTACTCAGCTTAAACCCTTTAGACTCCAGAGTATGTCTCCAACCCTCTAGCTTAGCGTTAACTCCGCTACGAGTCTCGTCGATCAGGACTATGTCATCCGCGAAAAGCATACACCATGGCACCTCACCTTGAATTTGCCACATCAATCCATCCATCACCAAGGCAAATAAAAACGGACTAAGAGTTGATCCTTGATGCAACCCCAGAGAAAGTACACTTTTATATATTAAAATTGTGTCTTCAACAATTGTGATTTATGTTAAATCATCTACAGCAACATCATAGCCTTAAATTTTCTAAAAACTTTATCCTACGAAATATTAGGAGCACAAGAATAAAAGATTGCAATTCATTGCTTAAATTTACTTTGTCCCATTTTATTACACAGTCATCATGTATGTGCTACAAGTCGATGCTATAAAGTTTAGCTAAAACCAACTTATCATAAAAAAAATACATGCTATGGTTAAAATCTTATCATATAAATTACTTATCAAAACATAATGACCATTGTCTTTTTAATCACTACTCATGTCTACAAATTAATTACTTCTTGAAGTGACAAGAGATATTCGCTTTAGCTTATAATATTTTATGTCACTTTGATTCTAGTATTTTAGTTGTATTATTTTAACTTGTTCATTCATAATGCAATATTAGCCAAAGTATGCACAGCTTGACTTTATAAGTTTTTGTATGATTGCGAGAATCTTGATGAATCATGGTAACCATGCTTGTTCAACCTGATAAAAGACAATAGTAATCAGATAATCCCCACAGTCGAAAATAGTGCTAACAAAGAGACTCGAAATTAGTGCTAAAAAAGGAATCCTAAAAGTATTTCAAAGTTCAGAGTGCATGAGGACAGATCAAAGCACCGGAACCTGCTAATCTAATTTTAGTAACCTAACCAATATGTCAACAAGGGCTACAATCACAAGGAAATATCCAACTATTTATCCATAACTCCTCCGTATATATGTTGGTTCCACTTCATTTCCTTTTTCTTTTTTCTTCAAGCAAATTAACCTATTTTTCCTTCCTTTGCATCTTCGCAAAAATAACACGTCTGCTTCTGTCCCTTTTCCTCTTAATCTCTTGGGTAAATTATCCATCCACAAAAAAGATGTAATTAAGAGGCTATAGTTATAAGTCTTCAAGTACAGACATATTGACAATTGAAACTGCCCAACAGAGAATATCCATCTGGAAGATCAGCACCTAAGATCTAAATGAGCAAAATGTGTATTTTCATTTTTACTAACTGCTAGGAAACTAAAATCAGAAATCTTCTAGTTAACATAACAACTGCATTATTAATCTCCTGTTCAGGAGGCGTTTCCACCCATTCCAATGTACTGAAATAGAAAATGAAGAAAACACCTGAAGTACTAATAATCGCAGAGACACAATTTGATTTGTTGAGCACACACTTCAATAATCAGTTTTACTTATTTTCAACGGATTCAATACACTTCTTATTTTTAAGAGACTTGTTCTTCCAAACATTTCTTTGGCTTTCATCTAAGAACTTATTTGACATGCCACCGCTGTCTTGTTTTTGATATGTACAAGAAGATACAAATATACAACTGTTTCCTCGTTGAAAATCTTCTTTGCAGTCTAGAACTCAAATTGTGACTTTCAAACTAATGTTAATGTATGGATAATAGTACACAGCAAAGTTAGATAATATAGGCTGAACCTCTTTTGTGATTTGGTACATCCTTACATATTTCATAACCACGAGGTTCCTTATTTGATTACTGCTTGACATTCATTGCTCAAGGTCTCCAGCCAGAAACTATATTCTCAAAGAGCTTGCTGTGGAGCAAAAATAGGATGCCCAGTTAAGAGGCCTAGAGGACGACCACGGCTCTCCGCAACTCAAGGTGCAAAAGTAGGACTCCCAGTTAAGAGGCCAAGAGGACGGCCACGGCTCTCCACGACTCAAGGTACATATCTTCTTTAGTTTGTTTTGGTTAATAAATCTCCTTCTAGGAAACTCTACGAAATTGAAATCAAACAAACATCACATATTTGAAAGACAAGTTCTGGTATATCTACCAGCATCAACAAACTTATGCAGGGATAGGCATATGCCAATGATTTTATTTTTTTTCCCTTAGAACTGAGAAATCCCTTGAGGGCCAATTGCGCACAGTTCCAAACTAGGTGGATAATGGTCCGTCCCTCTATCATCCCAATAAAGTTTTTTGTTAGCCAATTGAGAAATTAGAAATAATTTACGATGGTATCTTGAGCATCCCAAACAAAAAAAAAGGCTTTGAATCATACTCCCATTGTCCAAAATTCTACTGACTTAGTACTCTTATGCATGGAGAAAAGTAGAAATCATGTAGTGTTATAGAAAAACTGGACCCAAGTATAAAGTTGAAGTCATGTTTCTCATAAGTTGAGATAGTAGAAAAATAAAATGATCTCCATATAACTTTGTTTTTAATGAAGGACAGTTGTATTAACAGAGGCTCTACGGATGTGCAACCTTATATCGATAATTTGTAGTGTAATTTTAAAAAGGTGACAAACTGGAAAAGTAGAAATATTTGATTTAAGGGGAAAGCGGAAAGTATTTTGCAAACAAAAGGAGCAGTAAATCTTTCATTTAAGGAACAATATTTTCAATTTAGGAAAGCGGAACACATTTTGCAACGGACCAGAAAGGGAACAATACAATACATAGGGAACAAGGGATCGGTTATAAAAGTTAATAGATATGTTTCTCGACATTGTAGCAAAATCATGATATTTTTATTTTATTTTTATTTTTGAGAAACTGGTACGGTTGTATTCCTCAGTAGCAAAATCATGATAATTGTTCTAGCATGATCCTTGACATTTACTAAGAAGTTTCCCAAATAACAGATTCCTTGCAGTCACATTCATAAATGTAGTGAGAGTAGCATATAGACTAAAGAGGGAAGAGAATGTGTCAATCCGCTCTACAAGCACAGAGGAATCTAATCACTTTGTGGTAAGGGAGAGCGGAGGGAACATATTACTTAAAGTAGCTTGTATGTGCATATATCATGGAAAAATATATTGTATGTGCACTGAAGTCTCAATAGCATGTTTTTTATCTCTATGTATCATTTATCACTATTTGACAAGAGTTCAGAAGTGACTCTTTAACCACCTAAGAGAACTTCTCACACCGATTTGCTGCTCATGAATATTCCAGGCAGATATCTTGACAAGGATGGAAGGTCTCAAACAGCAGACGACAGTTTACAGCCTTGGAGCTCCTCTTTAATAGATGTCCCCATATACTCCGTTAATTTGGATGACAGTACAGGTACGTCGGCCACTAAAGGATGGAAAGTTGACACATTTACAGTCAATATGGAAAACAATCTAAATGAACATATCATGGAAGATCAGACACAGACTCAAAGGCTTGAACCACAGATGGCAAAAATGGGAACTGGTTGCACTTTTCAGAAAACTTCAGACGAGAAACAACGAACATCTTAAAATTGTTACTCTCTACCTGACTGAAGATGGAACAAGGGGAAATAAATCTTAAGAGCATACTTGCATCTTACTGCTTCTTTTCTAAGTTATTCCAACAATAATGTCTTCTAAGCTACTTGATTTTATTTTGCAACATTTGCACATTGTTGTTATATCCTGCACCCAGCACAAGACACGGATGTACTAGTTACCAAATAAATTAGTACTCCTGATTGAAAAGCATTGCTGAGTTTTCAAAGAGCACTGAAATTTCTACTTTTGCCAAAACATGACAAGCATTAATAGTCATTTTATACTTCTTCCTATTGCTGGAAATCTAGTCGGAGTACTTCAGAAAAGAATCACCAAGCTGTTAAGGACTGATTACTAGAACACAAGCCTAACAATTTTTCATATGAAACAATCCAATTTACTTAACTGTCCTTCAAGTCGTTACATTTTTCTTGAGGAAATGACAGCTTGATCCTCTAAACCTTGTCATCTGCTACAAGTATGAAAAATTTATAGTTTCCTCTTGTATATAGCTGGTTCTTTAATCATTCTTAAAAATGGTAGTAATGCTCTTTATAGTATCAATTATGCCTCAAATCACACAAAGCGCGTATAAATAATTGACAGTTCACCCAGTCACACACTGGCAGACACAAAAAATGCACCCACTGCATATCTCAACACTAATTATTCAATTAGATTATGCTTACTGCTTAATTGCAGATAAATATACCATTACAGCTTCAAGCAATTATCGCATGAAAATCATATATAAGCATAGATATCAACCCGTAAAAATTACAAATAGAAATTCTAAATATGTGTTTTACAACTTCTCTAGTAGTCATTGCAAAATCAGCATTATAATCAATACACTATAATTCGTATATTGCAATTAATATCAGCGCAAAAGGAAATATTTTTCTGTCTGACTAGAAAAGATAATGAAAATATGTACAAAGGATGAAAGAGAAACATACAAATTAATTCCATCAGAGAAACGTGATGAGTTCACTGCAGAAACAGACAAATAGAAGAGCAATCGAATTTTATTAATTTGTTTTTTTGTTTTTTAGAGCAGATCGAACTTGGGTCCATTTGCTTGTTTTCGGACCATTTGCAAAAATAGTCATTTTAAAGCTCCTTTAAAAATAAAATAAAATCCAACTTTAACCATTTTATAACTATAAAATAACTATGCTTTAAAGAGTGTCATTGGACGTGGTTATTTGACCCATTTCTATTGCCAAAGGAAGGCTTTCTCCTATTAAAATCACTTTTTTTCACTTGGGATGATTGAATATTATGTTTGCTTTTCTAATTAATATAATTCACATATTTCTGAATGAAAAGTGATTGATAGAAAATTAATAGTTGAAATTAGATATGTCAGCAATAAAATTGAATTGGTATATATCCTTCTACTTATTAAATCGGTTGCATTAGTATCTTTTATAATATAAAAAAGAAGATTTTGAAACTTTATTGCAAATACATCAGTAAAGGCTTATTCTCATAGGGATAACATTACAAAAACTAGCCAATTTTAATGGAGAAATGTTCAAAATGGTCGCTTATCTTTGGGATTGAAAAATGGTCTTATATCTGTGTAACATGATATTAATGTTCACTTAAATGATATAATCTAACTTATAGTAACACGCTTGATAAACTTGACGAAAAAAAAGGCTATTAAGTGAACACAAAATGGAGAAGGAAAAACTGTGGCTTTAAAATTGGTATTAAGAAGTTTGAACCATTACGTTTAACTAATTAAGCTTCTAACCAGAACTATTATAATAATATTGAGTGCAGGTTTGAGAACTTCATATAACTATTTGAAATCTTTATGTAATTAGACAAAAATTCACTCCTTAAAGCAATAAACCGTGCGAATAAGAAAGTTGTACAAAACAAACAAAATTCCCCCAAATAACTAGAAATCTTATGTTACATAGTAAAATTAGCTCAGTGTCACATCTTATAGGCTATAGCTGTCAACATAATTTTCAATGTCATACGATCGTAATTCAATTTTATAATTATAAAGCTTCATAAAATTTTCGTAAAATCTCCAAAAGTTTAACTTACCTATTGAATATGGATTTAACCGCACCATATGAGAGATTCAAGGTGCGATAAAAGTAAATCTATACCAGAGAATACAAATTTTACCTATGAAATTCGATAGCTTGAAATCGGCACGTGCAGCTACAACGATTGAGCCTCTAGCCTTATGGGCGGAGAACCTAGCTTCAACGATCTTGTTTCCAACCTGATAGATCCGACGACTTTGATGGTTAAAGAGAATGTGGAGAGATTTTAAGGGTAGCGTCAGTCGAGTTTTGAGGATCTAGGCAACTAAGTTGTCTTTATTTGGTTTTTGTTGTTATCTCCGACGACATTGATGGTTAAAGAAAAGGTGGAGAGATTTTAGGGGCGGCGTCGGTCGAGTTTTGAGGATTTAGACACCTAAGTTGTCTTCATTTGGTTTTTATTGTTTTTTTTTTCACTTTCCTTTTTCGTTTTTTTTTTTTTCTATTTGCATCTCTTATTAATTCTCTATCTTATTAAAATATCACCTACTAAGTACTCCCTCCGTTTCAAATTATGTGAACCCATTGACTGGATAAGACACTTAAGAAAGAGTGAAGACTTTTGAAACTTGCGGTTCAAAATAAGTCTTAAATATTTGTATGGCTGTAAATCATTTCATAAAGTGAATTTGTTTCCAAATTAGGAAAGAAGTCATTCATTTTGGCACAGACTAAAAAAGGAAATAGGTTTACATAAATTGAAACGGATGGAGTATAAGTTAGTGGAAAAAAAGTTTTTTTTTTTTCCGCCTCATATTCTTCAGCAGTCGGCTTCCCATTTTCAGATCCACCCCCTCCTCTATATAACCAACAAATAGTGAATCAAGAAGAAGAAAACGGGAGTCAACCGCTCTAAAGTTGTCATATTTACAATTTGTTAAAAATTGTGGTTATATTTTAAATACATGCTAAAAAGGTTATACAATGTAAAAATTCCATCCTTGCAAACATCAAGGCCCAAAGCACTAAACAAATAAAAACCCGGCCCACGATTGGTGACATTAATGGACTCAGACTAACTAATTAATCTTACACTGAGCAAAACACGAGGCTGCTACTTGCTAATTGTGATGATTAGAAGTGAAAAAGAGAAATTACAAGTGGAGTATCAAATCAAAACATGATGAGTTGATGAATGAAAGCGATTTGTCATTTCAATTAGAGAAAGAGAGAAAGACAACAATGGCGAGCAAAGTAGAAGAGGAAGCGAAACAAATGGAAGCTGAGTTAAGCAAAACCCTAAAAGAAGGGGAAAGACTTTTAGCACCAACACGACGGCCCGATGGAACCCTACGTAAACCTATTCGAATTAGGGCTGGTTATGTCCCTCAAGATGAAGTCCAGATTTACCAATCTAAAGGCGCTCTTGTATGTAACATGATGTGCCGTACATTTTTTATTTTTATTTTTATGATAACCTGGTGTCCAGGCGAGCTTATGTGCACTTTGACTAATTCCACGCAACTCTGTCCACCAAGGTTAGGACAGATAGGAAGAAATAAACTAGTATTTTTGTCTCTGATATTGGAACCTGAGACTGCTTGGTTCTCAATACACTTTATTGACACTAGGCCATACCTGTGGCTGCTGTGCCATACATGTTTTGTGCTTGTTTTCTTTTCTTTTTCAAAATTTATGTTAATGTGTGTTTTGTGTTGATTGATTGGTGAATGGGGAGATGGCAGTGGAAGAAGGAAATGGCGTCAATCCAGGATGTTCCGCCGGGTTATGAACCGGTGGTGATGGAAGAGAAACCAAAGTCTAAAGCTGCCAAGCGGAACGAAAGGAAGAAGGAAAAGCGTCAACAGGTTAATACTTAGTTCCTCTTCCTCATTATTTCTTGTTTATTATAGTTACATAGTCAGCATTGTTTTGGTTACCAGAGGTTAGTTTATTGGCATGAACAGTTTGTTGGAAAAATACTTCCTTGCCGGTGCATCCACCATTGTGTAAAGGGCATGACATCTATCTTTTACATAATAGCTTTATATTCAGACAAAAGGTCATTAAAGAAACTGGCATTTACTGGAGTATAAATTCGGACACAGTCCTGATAGGCTTTGTTTCCGCATAGTAGTCTCGAGGTTCTGTTGTTCCTTTGTTTGTGGATGCACCAGAAAAGGCAAATAGGTATCAGTTTCCTTCCAAGTCTATCTCCCTCGAGCAAAGATAAGCAGACCCTTTCCAAAGGTTGGTATAATTCAACTCAAACAGCAAGACCAATCTGTAAGGTGTAATTTCATGTCTCTTCAGATTTTTTTTTTTTTTTTTTTGATGAAACATTCATGTCTCTTCGAATTTAAATGAAACGGACAACAAAGTTTACGAAATGCAAGCTGAGTGATGCTAATGAATTCCTACCAGCCTAACTGATGTGTGCGGCTATTAGAAATCGAGATATTACCCATTGAATCCAAAAGTGAACATATCTCAGAACTCCCTTGTCTCCCAGGAAGAGATGATTAGGGTCCTCTATGTGACCATGTCACTTTCGCACATGAAGCACCTGTTGCACAAAGTGAACTCCTTTTTCTAAGTTATCTTGGGAGAAGCGTGCTTCATGTCACTATCCAAACAAACCAAGAGACGAAGAGGGGCTAGTGGCTACTGTTTGCCAACACCCAGAGGTTCCAAGATTAATCAAGCTGCAATAATTTTATTCAGTGAAATTCCCTTTATTATCACCTTTCCACTTGATGAAGTCATTTTCTCTGTTTCTCCAAAAGATGTCAGCCCCTCAATTAACTGAATTTCTTTCAGAATCGTAATATATTATAAACATAGCACTACGAGAGTGTGGTGAAATATGTAGAATGGGATGTCAAAGGCAATTGACAGTGCCCCTAAAGTATCCCTATCCTATTCCTGTAGGTGTAGGGTATCTGTGAGATCTAAAATTACCTTCTGAAACTGATGTTCCTACTACTATTTGCTTTGTATTATTGATATTCCTACTACCATTTGCTTTGCATTGAGCTATGGATGATTTCGGGGCAAGAGGTAGAACTGAGTAGGTCAGGGTATTCCTCCCTTTAAAGAAGTGTGATCATGCCGATCCCAAGGCTTTCGTCTAGTGGTAAGAGTGCAACACTTGTGGGTACTGGCATGTTACGAGTCCGAACCCAGCCACAACCAAAAGCATGATATTTAAGTGGAGGAGCGGGCCAGTATCCACTGAGTTTCAAACAGTGCGCCAGTGGCCCTCGGGGATTTCTTGGTTTCAAAAAAGAGGTGTGACCAAGCCAAGGATTCTGTTAGAATTTTCTTCAGCCCATCTGCCACTTCAAAGTAAATGTTTTTTGAATTCTTCCTTTAAGTTTCTCATGTGTCTCCATAGTCCCACTCAAGATGTTATAGCATATGCTTTGATATCTCTTAAATAACATGGATTCTTCTCTTACCTGTTTGGTGTTTTATAATTCTTTTATAAATTAAACTCAAAAGTATCTTATGTTGCACCAGTATGGTGTTTTTAATAACTTCTGTTTTCTTTATCATTTATTTTGTTTGCTTCATGTTGGAAGGACTTTGGTCCTATAATTAGGTACTGTTTACTGACTCTACGAATAGAATTTCTTATTTTATCTTTCAAGCGTGGAAAGTGGGAAGGTAGAATCTTGGTACTGTGCATCAAATCCAAAAAAGGGTGGAAAGAGGGAAGGTAGAATCTTAAATGAGACAGTTCAAAAAGTCCTTACACTTAGTCGAAGTTGAAGGACAATTATAGGTAACACAGGTGACTAAGAACTGAAATTGGAAAATTGTGTAATACTTTTCTATTCCATCCCATCTTTGGCTTTCAGCTTTCCAGTATGCTTCTTGTCAAACTGTTATCATAAGTTGAAGACAGCTGCTTCTTGACTGTTACCCTTTTTTGGGGCAAGAATTGACTTATTACATTAACCCCTTGTTTTCTTCAAGCCATACGTACTAAACAACTGAACACTATACAGAGAAGCTATTTCTGTATGTGATTTTCTGCACTTACTACACTGTTTGAAAAGCATGCAGTTTGTTTTCTTATAACTACAGTTTTTCTTCTTAAAGTTATGTAAATACATAGTAGATAAAATCTTTCCCCATTAACCCCTCAGGTTACTAGACAATATTTTTTAAGAACGGCTGTTTTGGCGAAAAACAAGTTCTATTTGTGTAATTTCATAAGAATCCTTGCTTGCAAAAATGTTATATAGATTTGTCGAAGTGGATAGAACTGTGCTACTTAGGTGATTATGGGGCATAAAAGTTTAGGGCTATTCTTTAAGGTGGTATCTATAACAGTTTCCACTTGCTGTGGTGTAGATAAAAACTATATTGTTCCAAACTTATCGGACCTCCCTGAAAGGACACGGGGTAGGACCAAAGCAGGCATTACCTCAAGTGAGCTTACAGGAGGTGGTCCTCCTGTTTCGTGGGTACCATCTCTTTGATCTTGCAGGTTCTTCCACAATTAGACCCTAATCCTCTTTTGAATGGTAACCGAATGCAAAATTTTCCGAGAAAGTAGAAACTACATCTGTCAGAACTTGAAATTGAGAGTTTGGTAACTAGGACTACTTGAATTAAGTAAGAGCTGCAACGACGAGTATAACTGTTAGACTATTTATTTATTTTTGGTAAAGACTGTTAGACTATTTATTTCTGAGATCAGTTGAACTCTACAATAAGCAATGCGCAGAATACACTTTCTTTGCTCTTATTTTCTGACTGAAAAAGTCACTTCTGTAATCATGGAAGCCTTTTGTCTTTTTTTTTTTTTTTTTTTTAAAAAAAACAATTCAATTTGCTTTATGCTCCTTTTAGATACTGGTGAATCGGAGATGTCTTTAGGATGAAGAATTTTGGGCCTCTCGGTCATTTCATACATGTGAATAGAATTATGCAACAATATGAGTATCACATAGGCGAACTAATAATGATTGAAGTCCTAAGTTTGAGGATGTAACATTGGACAAGAGATAAAGGTCGTTTGGGTGGTGGTGAGATTGGAATTTCCTTACTTTTTACTTGTATTTTGGTATAAAGAGGACCTAGCCATTTGTGTATGTAGTTTGATGAATCTTTCGGAAGATAAAAACTGTATACAAGCTGGAACGATCTCATTGTGATATTAGTGAGAATTAATCACACAAAAAATGTCTGAGCTTGATTAACACGACTTGTAGCAGGCTGCCGCTGAAAAGGGAAAGAATCCAGAGAATGATGAAGTATCATCTGCTGACAATTCAGTTGACGGTCCAGATCAGGTTGAGTCGGTTATGTCCCAGATAAACAATCTTGCCATATCTGCAAATCCTGTTGTCCCTCCTTCAAATTCAACCGAGTCTTCTGCCATGGGAGATAGTGTGCAGGACATTGACAAAAAGATCCGAGCTCTGAAGAAAAAGGTACGTTTTCTAGTTCCCTGAGGGCATGCCATCATTTGAGCTCTATGAAGTAAGTTAGATGCATCTTACAGCATTTTAGAGATACTCGACTATCATCTTTGTTTTCGATGCCTTGGTGGAATCTATTCTCTACTTCGCAATTGCATGGTGGAAAAAATGGATGATTCGAGTTCGTTTCAAGGTAATGATGTGTTTTGTGCAGTCTTTTCTTAACCAAAGATGGTATGGGCCACTAAATGAGTTGGTTGAAATTCATCTCCTCCTTGTATGATCTCTAATCCATTATATGTCCACCTTTAAGTTGCATTTTTCAGTCAAAGGTGCTGTTTCTATTTCAACACTACTGTCAAATATCAGCACTTGGGGGGACTGTCCAACTGTGATATGAGGATTTTCATTTGATTTCTACTATTAGTCCCGTTGGGATTTTTTTAAAAAAAAATGGTAGAAGTTAGTTCCCCTGGGACTGACCAACTGTGATATGAGGATTTTCATTCTACTAATAGTCCCGTCATTCAATAACTGCAGATATTAGAATCTGTTCATTGGAAAAAAAAACTGCAGTTTTAGAAAGATGTGGATTTTTACTGCCTGTGAAAAGATAAATAAAATCAATGTACTAGTAATCACTGGTGATTTGTCTGTACTACATTCTTCTGAAGCTTGAAGGTTCAAGATTCACTTACCCGTCTCCGTTGGAGCTTTAATTTTTTGTTGAGCTCACTGAACTAACCCCTGCTTTATTTGGTGTAGATTCGGCTGACAGAAGCTCAACAGCAGAAGACTGAGGAGAAGGATATGAAGCCAGAACAGCTGGAAAAAGTGGCTAAGATGGAAAGCTGGCGAAAAGAGTTAAAGCTTTTGGAGGATAAAAAGGCTGAATTGGAAGCATCGTGAATTTTAGGCTGAAGAAACGCATAGTTTAAAGCTACGGTAGCCTGGTGGGATTTTACCGCTGCATCAATATACTCGTCACGCCCAGATTTTGTTAAGGGAACTGTGTATTTTTGTTCTTTGTGCACTGGCTAGGGCAAAACAACGGAGGATCTAATTTGTGGTATTTTTCAGGTAGTACTCCAATTTTTGAGGACATAGCTCCTGCTTGATCTGATTCATCCTTGATTTCTAAAGACGTCAAAACTAGCGGTTGAAATACCATTACTATATTAGGCTTGTGGCATGAATTTTTCCTCAAGTCAGTTGGACCACTTTTGCAGATGCAATCTGAAAAACAAAATTTATATGAAGCGGAAGTTGGAAGAAAAGTTTGTTGTGTTGTCTGGATAATTGTACATCCGAAAGAACAACTTCACTTAGGTACTCAATAAAAAAGTGATGAGACAAAGACAACCTCAGTTTTCAGGTCACGAACAAACACCTTTAGCTGAACCGATTTCCAATTTCTTGTATTCATGCGGTAAATGATTGCTATTCCAAAAAGATTGTGTTACCATTTCACAACTAATCCTTTTAGATTAAACTCATGCTATAAATGACTGTTATTTTAAAAATATTGTGTAATAGCCATACAATTTGTTCTTTTATATGCAAGCGCGTGCTGTAATGATTCCTATTTCAAAGACTCTTAAATCACTTGGTCTTATGGTCACATCAAATTGGAATCCCGAACTGTCTATAGGTGTTTTTTCTGCTATTACAATAACATACCCAGTATAATCTCACAAGTAGGGAGGGACGTTTGTTCTTTCTGCTATTATTCCCTCAAAAAAGGCATATACCAAGAAAGATCTTGAACCAGTCAACTGAATCCGTAAATAAGGCATCTTGATATAAGGTAAACCACCAAAGAATGTACGAGAACAAAATAAGTTGTCACGATATACTTTAGTAAAAGATTTTACATAAAGTCTGTTACATCGAACAGTCAAAAATAATTCAAACACTTTTCCCACACATACTGAGGTCTGAATGCCAAAGTTAATATTGCCAAAACTGATGACTGGTCAAGTAATTTCTTGAGACCAAGTAAAAAAAACACTCCCTTATACAACAACTTCAGCTAGCAAGAGGTAGTAGGAGCATCTCTCAGGATGCCCATAGCGTACAACTTTAATAAAACATGAGTCGCCTGTCTCAGAGGTTCCAGAGCAGACTATGAGGATTCAATATCTGATTCTTCCAATCCTTCTCTGTAGAGTTCAAATTCATTAGGACTCCACCTGCATATTAAGCTAAGCCGGAAAGTAGCCATCTTGATATCAAGTAGACGCTGCAAGTGACAAGGTAATAGCTTTCAGTAACTTGGTCACACATGTTATTTCGATCATTTTGCACTTTTAGCAGACATTTGCACACACAATATAGAGAATGGAACTATATTCAGATTTGAATTGGAAAAATCAACAAACCAGTATGCGAGCTGCCTCAGGTGACAATGGCTTCCCTTCTTCACATACAACATAGTCAGACACAAGCTCCACAACACCTGCTCACCGCCCGACAGAATTCAACAAATCATAGAGTAATAAAACTAACTACTGACATATCAGACACAGCAAAATCATGTTACAATTATCAATCAGCAAAACGCAAAACAAAGAGCAGATGATTAATACCTCTATTCAACCTTACTGGCATCCCTTGCTTCCGCAGGAATGGCTCCATCTCATGTGTAAACTGGTCAAGAGGGCCTTCTTGTAGCTCCACCTGATAGATTGAACCAAAACATAAAAACCCAGTATGTACTTCGGATATAAATTGAGGCAAGGTGCCAACGTGCCCAGGTCAAATTTAATGGGTACCCAAAGGCATCAAATTGAACCAGAGAAAGCAGCTTATGAAAGAGCTCTCGAGTAAATGGCCCTTATTATAGTTGCCAAAATGGCATTTAGCTTTACAAATCACAAACTGACATAACGAATATAGCAGGTACTCAGAAGTTTAGTCAGGGCGCGTGCAGGCTGGAAACCATGGTCATAAAAAAATAACTTGTATTAACATAATAACTTCCGCCATACCTTTTCTGCTGCTGTAGTGCCAGTCCTTGCAAAGTCATGTTCTTCAAACTCGCTAAACAACCTGAAAACGTTTAAAATGATGAGCAAGAAAAAATTGAGAGAAACGGAGGGAGCAGGAAACAAACAGCAGGGGTCACACTCCAGCAAAGAGAAACAGCTAGTGCTACAGGCAACAAGGATATTCAAAGAATTCTTACTTCCATGCAAGGGAAGAAATTATAATACAATGTAGAACAAAAGTGGCAGACACGTTAAAGGAGTTGTTGGAAACTAGATAAGTAGATATCATGCACTAGTAAATGTTAAGCGGTAGACACAATCATCAACAATTTGGATATAGCACAACACAATAGACAAGGGTGAAAACCCTTATCAAAATATATTTTAAAAAGAAATAGACAATGGGTGAAAACAAACTACCCAAGTAACTTCACTAAGGACTCCACCCACCCTCCAAAAAATGTAAAGCTTTCTTTCACCTAATGAAGAAACAGAGTTATAACATGTAGTGTTCCGGTATCTCAAATGCATCATTGAATCTGGGGTTTTACCTTTGGACCTCTTCCTTTGATAAATTAGTAAAGCAAAGCCCTGAATCTCCACGTACAAGCTGTAAAGACAGGATATTCCAATCGAAACATAACTTAGTATAGATACGTTATAACTCAGAAAAAAAGTTAATTCAATTGGATATTTAACAGATATATAATGTACATTGGCATGTCCTACCTTAGAAATCTTATGAAGGCCGGGCCGAATCTCATCTGCAACTGATCGGCCTAGTGCTACCTGCATGACTTTATTCGACCCAAGGAAAAATCTGAAATAGAAAAAAAATAATGCTTAATACACTCTCCATACTGATAGTTAATTACGAAAGACCAACAAAATTCCCCCTCAAGATATATGCTTCCCAACTCAATACTAATTTCTGATCGATAATCCTCCGGAAATGCTTCGAACAGGAAAATGTACGCACAGAAATGTACTCTAGAAACAAGCAATACTAGCCACACAAGCCAATTCCAGGTTCAGTAAAATATAATCCCGCAGTCCTAATTCAAGTGTCTTACTTTCCGTTTTGGTTTGTCCCAAAAAGAGTGCATCTTTCTATATTTAGTAAGTTAACAATTAAAACATCATATATGATAAGTTTATAACCACAAGATTCAAAGGACATTTCAGTACATTATCCACATCTTTAATTTTGGACGACAAGATTCAAAACACTCTTTTTATTTCTTAAACTCCGCTTAGACACTTAAATTGGGACGGAGGGAGTACCTATTAAACTATCCTCTTGCAAACAAGAACAGCTAAAAGTGTCGGCTAAAAACTTCAAGCACGGGATATCCACATGATGTAAAATCTAAACATGGACATACAACAACTACAAAGTTCCTCCATATGGGGCTTGTTTAAAGCTCATAGTATCCTACATTAGTAGTTGCAACTTGCCTTGCTATACTCACAGCCAAAAAAATAGCAATAAGCTATATATGTAACCATAGATAAACAAGCAAGTAAATCAAACTTGCCTGCTAGAAGACTTTAGCTGGTCTCTGAACTCCTTAAACTTGAGATTTCTCATGTTCTCAAAACTA